>NW_027202311.1:0-291059 GCF_024711535.1 Dipodomys merriami
TATCTTATGTCAAACAGTTCTTATTTGTGGGAACAAATACCAGCAGCGGTAACTTTTTTTCCAGTCCTTGAACTCTGGGCCTGGGCAATGAACATGGTTAAACTGGTAGCCTTTCATGTGAGATTGTTATTTATTGGATTACTACCCAAGAGGGGAATTACTGGGTCTTAAGGGAGATCTATATTTAATCTTTTTAGGGAACTCGGTATTGCTTTAAACAGTGGTTGAACAAGTTTAATTTCCCACCAACAGTATAATAGAGTTTCCAATTGGCTACATCCATGCCAGCAATTGCTATTGTTAGTTTTCTTGATAATGACCATTCTAACTGGGATAAGGTAGAATATGTATTGTTTACTTGTAGATTTGTGGCCACTTTCTAGCTACCATAAATGAATGAATCCATGAAACCTATGTTGCTCTGCGTCTCCATTCCTTTCTCTTTTCTCTTATTATAATTTTCCCAAGCCTTTCATTTTCCTTAAGACTGATGAAAAGTCATCCTTTCTGATGGGTGAATAGAATTACATTGTATGTGTGTGTGTGTGTGTGTGTGTGTGTGTGTGTGTGTGTGTGTGTGTGTGTGTGTGTGTGTGTGTGTAAGATGACTATAGGCCCATGACTATAGGCTCATTTCTAAGCCTTCTGTTTCATCTGTAATTTTGTAATTCCATATTAAATTTGAATTGCTTTCTCAAATTCATTGAAGAATATTGTTGGGATTTTGATGAGTATTGCATTGCCAATTGTTTAGGGGCACTATTTCAGTTTTCAAAATGTTAATTCTTCCAACATTGAGCATTAAAAGACTTTCCATTTCCTTGAATCTCCTTCAATTTCCCTTTTTAGATTTTTAATGTTTTTAGAGTAGAGGTCCTTCACATTTTTAGTTAAATTAATTAATTCCTAGTTTAGTTGTTGTTGTTTGGTTTTGTTTAGGTTTAATTTGATTTTGAGGTTAATACATATGAGGTTGTTTTTTGGATTTCAGCCTGGAGTTTCCCATTTTGGTCAGAAAAACTACTGATTCTTATGGGTTTTGCTGAAGGTTAGCATCAACTTTATTAACTTGAGGGAGGAAGCTATAGGGTCCTTTAAATACAATGTCATTTCATCTGTAACAAGGGATAGTTTTACTTCTTCCCTGTTTGTATCTGCTTTATGTTTTTCTCTTGTATATTGCTCTTGCTAGAAAGTCCACTACCATATTGAAGAGTAGTAGAGAGAGAGGACATTCTTGTCTCATTCCTGATGTTAATGTTTTCATGCTTCCACTGTTAGGTAAAGGCTAATTATCTCTGTTATATACATACTATGTATTATATTGAGTAATCTTCCTTGCATTCCTAGCTTCTCAGACCTTTGAACCATAAAGTGGTATTCGAGCTTGTTAAAAGCTATTTCTATACCCCTATAGAGGTTCATGTGTTTCTTGTTCCTGCTTCTGATGGTTTTTATTATATTTATTGACAAGTATATTGAATCCAATTGTATGAAAAATGAATCCTATTTGATCACACCATATGATTTTTTGTTAGTTCCTTAAATTGCTTGGTGAGAATTTTATTAATAAGTTCTGCATCAATGCTTATAAAAGATTTGTGTTTATATTTCTCTTACTTTGGTGAGTTCTTATGTGATTTGGGGAAGAGTCTAATTTCTAGCCTCAAAGAATGTGTTTTGAAAATTCCATTTCCCTTTCTATTCCATTGCAGAGTTAGATCTGAGTATTGTAAGTTCTTTGCAGGCCTTAATTTCATGATAAATTCATTGAGTCCTAGATTTTTCTGGAATGGGATATGGTTTATTGACATTAAATTTTCATTACTTCTTATGTGTTACTTCTTGGTTCAGATCGAGTATAGGAAAGCATCAATCTCTCCAGGATTCTCCACGTGATTGGCATAAGTTTTTCAAAGTACTCTCTTATAACATTTTTAAGTTTGCTTGTAGCTGTTGTGTTGTCTCATTTTGGTCTCTAATTTTCTCTATTTGGGGGAGTTCTCTTATTTTTTTTGGATTTTATATCATGAATGTGATATAGTTAGGGGTGGGTTACTGTTACATAAGTAATAACTACATTTTTAACAAAGTTACCCCTTCCTCATTTTTTCCTCCTTCCCCCAACCCTGACATCCTACACCCCAAAGTTATAAAGTTTATTTCTAACATAGTGTGTAGTGTATGTTACTGTTGCTTTGGTTAATCTTTGTCCAACCATTTCTGTGATTTCCCTTCCTTCCCCAAATCACATTAATTTAGGTATAAATCAATGGTTACAGAAATAAAAAAAATGACTACAGGGAATAAACCAAAGGGTAAAAACTAAATAGAAATAACTAAAAACTGTTCACTATACAATCATCTTGTATCCATTTCTTGGAGCTCATTTCGATAAGCATCATTTTATATGCGGATATGCACATTGTTATTGAGCTATTTTGAATATCCTAGACATATTCTAGTTTTTCCAAATGAGTGCAAATCTCTAGCCTATGATTCTTTGGATCTGCCTTGTTTGACTTACTGTGTTTTCCAAGTGACTCGATTTTCTTACTAATGGTCAATATCATTCATTCTGACAGAAGCATAGAGTTTTGTTGTGAATATATATGACGTTTTCTTGATCCATCATTGCTGGGTGATAGGGGAGCTCTCTTGAGGAACTTCTATATTTCATTACAGAGTATTTGAACAACTTAACATTTTGACCAATAGTGTAGTAATTTTCCTTTTTGGCCACATCTCCACCAGTCCAGCATTTGTTATTATTAATTTTCTTCATAATGGTCATTCTAACTGTGGTGAGGTGGAATGTCAATGTTGCTTTGATTTGCATTTCTTTTATGGCTGGAAATTTTGCATATTTCATCATGTGTCTATTGGCCATGCATATTTCTTCTTCAGAGAGGTCTCTCTTTAAATCTTTAGCCCATTTATTAAGAGAGTTGTTGTTTCTTTGAGAATTTTTTTTTGATGAGTTAATTTTTGGGGCTCTAAATATATTTGAGATATGAGGCAATTGTGCATTGCAGAGTAACTAAAGTTCTTCACCCAATCTTCGTGCTTTTTATCTATCTATCTATATAAATTCTCTTCTTAGTCAGATTTGGTATGGGTCTGCCAAGTATGTTCATTTATTTAAAAAACCAATTCTGATTTGTTGATTCTTTCTACGTTTTATTTTGACTATATTTAGTTATTTCTCATTTAAATTTTTTTGTTTCTGTCTACTGCTTTGGGTTTGGGGCTTCTTCCCGTTTTCAAGGAGCTCGAGATACATAATTAAAATATTCATTTGAGATTTCCCCAATTATTGATGTAGGCACTCTGAGCTATAAATCTTCCTGTAATTACTGCAAATACCAGAGGAGCTGGTATTTTGTGTGTTCATTTTTGTTGAATTCTAGAAAAGTTCAGATTTCCATTCTAATCCCTTCAGTGTCACACTGGTCATTCAGCAACATTTTGTTCACTCTTCAGGAGTATGACAATTTTTTTTTGCTTTAGCTGTTTAATTCTAAGTTTATTCTGTTATGGTCTGACAAGATTTGGGTATTCAAATAATTTTTCTTTCAATTTGGACAGAATTTCTGTGTGACATAGATATGTTCTGTTCTGGAGAATCTTCCATGAGCTGCTGTGAAGAATGTATATACTGACGCTGAATATATATTCTGTAGATGTCTGTTAGGGCTTGGTGGTCAATGAAGTTATTTAGGTCTGCAGTTTCTTGGTTGAGTTTTTCCTGGATAACCAATCCATAGATGGGAATGATGTGTTGAGATGTCTTTTTTGGTTAAGTAGAATTTGGTTGATGAAGTGGGATGCTCAAGGATTCAGGTCATTTATATTTAGACTGGTTATATCTCCTAATGGAGAGTTGCCTTTATCAATATGTAATGTCTCTTCCTACTAATTTTAATTTGAATTCTATTTTATCTTATGTTAGTAATTCTACTGTGGCCTGTTTATGGTGTCCATTTGCTTGAAATTTTTACTTCTATCCTTTTAGTTTGAGTACGTGTTTGTTTCTCTCAATAAACTGTGTCTCTTGAATATACAAGATGGATGTGTCTTTTTTGATACTACTATCTAATCTGTCTTCTATTTGGATATTTAAATCCATTGATATTGAGAGTTAAGACTGAGAAATATCTGATAAGTCCTACTATGTTATACCTCTGCTGTTAGAAGTTGTGCCTCATCTACTGCTAATATATTTACCTTGTTCTTTGGTAGGGAGAATTTTATAAAACCAGTTCCTATTCTTCTTGATCTTCTCTATGTTGGATATATTTGATTAACTATTATCCTGCTGATTTGGTTGAGATACATTGTTTCAAGTTTTCTTTGTCATGAAATATTTTTATATATCCTTTAAATGTAAAGGAGAGGTTGGCTTGGTACCATATTCGTGATTGGTAGTTGTTTACCCTTAATGTTTGTCTTATATCATGCCAGGCTCTCCTTTTTACCATATCAGCTAAGAAATCTATTTATTCTGACTGTATATACTTTATAAATACTCCGTCTTTTCGCGCTGGCAACTTTAAGAATCCTTTCCTTGATCTTTAATGATCCTCTAATGGATTATGATGTGGTGGTGCATTTTTCAGTTCTAGAATTATGTTTGGTGTTCTAAAGGCTTCTCTTCTCTAAATGAGTCTATCTCTTTGGATGTTTGTTTGTTCTCTGCTAGAATTATGTAATATGTTTCCCATCATTTTAGTTTCCTGCTCTTCTTTTTCTTGATACCTATCTCCCTGAAATTTGATCTTCTGAGTCTTGAAGTTCAGGCAAGATCTTTTCTTATTTCTTGGATTTGTTCTAAATGATTATCTCCTCTTTCCTGTTAGACCTATTCTGTCTTTGACCATGAGATTATCTTCTATGTCATCTATTTGCTGTGAAGACTTTCTACTTTGTTTTGGATTTCCCCGTCTTCTAATTTTGGTCATTTTTATTGGTTCTATCGCTTTATTAAAGCTTTGTTTTAGGTTCTGTATGGACTTTTTGTACATATTTTCTTTGGGTGGGGAGTAGCAAGGGTTGTTTTCTTAGCTGTGTCATCTCTCATATCTTTTAACTAGGCATCTATTTTTTCTTGGACTCCCTTGCCTTCTCAGTATTTTTTATCTTTCTGTTGTAGTCTCCATGTATTATTTTGCTAAACTTTGGTTGGTCTCATCTTGTTCACAAATTTCCTTGTAGAGGTTTTCTATCTTTCCTTTAATCACATTTTTCAGAAGTATTTGTAATGTATTTTGATAACTATCTTCAAGGTCCTTGATTGTCTGTTCCAATGTCTGGTTATTTACAATGTGATTTACACTACCTTGACATCATTTTTCTTGTATTTTTCTGATTTATTCTGTTCATTTGGAGATTTTCTTTTGGGGGATCTATGATCTTAATATATGACTCTCTGTTTTCTTGGTTGCTTTGCCAGGTGTTGGTTTTCTGTTGTGATTTGCTTTTCTGGAATTAGGTTTTTGTCTAGACCATTAAGTGTAGGAGTAGAAACTAGTTGTGGTGAGATGTTGTGATGTTAATACTTGTGGTTCCAGCCACAGTTCACACTGTCCAGTGGTATGGTGAATTGTCTCTGTATATGGATGTGGCCTTCTGTAATGCACATTTCTGTTCCTGCTTTTTTCAATGTTGCTCTATTTCCACACTGCAGATGTGCTTTTGAATATGTTGGCCAACACAGTCACAACAGTCACCTACCTGGCTGGGTAACTTTTCATAGATTTCTGTTTTCTTCTGAAGACAGTACAAACTCTTCTTTCGAAATGTATATCTATATGTAATTATAGCTGACTTAGTGTGACCCTCTAGAACTGGAGTACCTGCTAGGACTCTAAATCTCGGTTTCATTAGAGAGAGCTAGGGTAAACTTCTGTCGTTGTTTTTCTTCATCCTGATTTATTTATTTATTTATTTATTTACTTTATTTATTTATTTATTTATTTATATCATTTTTTGGGGGGGATCCAGACATGGGGCTTGAACGCTGGGGCTGTCCCTCAGCTTTTCAGCTCAAGGCTAGCACTCTACAACTTGAGCCACAGTGACACTTCCATTTTTTTTTCTTTTTGCTTATGTGGTCCTGAGGAATGGAACCCAGGGCTTCAGGCATGCAAGACAAGCGCTTTACTACTGAGCCACCTTCCCAGCTCAGATTTATCTATTTTTATTGTGGAACTTTTTCACATAATTTAGGATTTGTGATTGTTGTTTAGGTTATTTTTGTTTTTCTGTGTATGTTACTTTGAAGTAGTGATTTCAGGCTTGTATGAAGAGACAGTAAAGTATGAAATGTATGTTATTTTTTTTAATATTATATTATTTTATTTGAGAACATACTGTACAGAGGGGCTACAATTACATGGGCAGGATAATGCATACATTTCTTACCAAGCATTGCAGCCTCCTCCTTTGTTTACCCTTCACCTCCCTTCCCAGCCTCCCCCCTCCCCCCACCCAATTATACCCCCCTCCCACCCCCACCGACATTGTAAAGCTGGTTTTGACATGACATTTTGTACTTCTCATTGTTGCAACAGGTCCACCTGAATCCTTAAACGACTTGTTTGCCCCCATCTCCTCCACATGTTATACTGACATCAAATATAGTGAAAGCGGGGGTTACACTGTGGGGGAGAGACATACAAAGCAACAAAGAAATAATCTTATAAATGCGTTAGAAACATATGCATGAAAGAAACGAAAACATTAAAATACATATTTAAGGGTTCATTTTCCTAACATCACATTATCTGACCTTTTCTGCTTGACTCATACCTATACTAGATATTGCAAATAAGGGAAACCATGGGACCTATGCTTCTTTGGGCCTGGCTTACTTCACTTAATATAATTTTTTCCAAGCCTTTCCATGAAATGTATGTTATTATATTGAAGGAAAGAGAGCAAATATTTTAACTTTTTGCTACACAATTAAATTAATATTAACAAAAGCTAATTAAAATTATTACTTATTTACATTTCAGAGGATGAGTATAGTACTCTTGGATATCTTGGAGGAAAAGACATTAGACACATTATGAGTGATGCCTTACATTGAAATTACTGTCTAAACTTTCTTCTTCAGAAAAGCAAAAGCTCCATTTCTTTCATATTAGCATTATAAAATCATACTAGCTGCATGTTGAATTGTTTTCCTCTGCTATTTTCAATTCAATTCTTCATCCATGAGTTACCTAGTGCTTTGAATGACCAATTCCTTAAAAATATCTATATTGCTTATATTGTGATGTAAATCTCAGTAATATTAATATGAATTTATCTGATTCTCATCTTGAGCTACATTCATATGAAATTTATGCAGTCTCAAGCAAGGAACCTATTTTACTCTTTTCTATGTTTTAATCAATAAATCCAATCTCTTTAGAAATATGTTCTCATATTTTATATTGCTCCGGTAAACATCATGTGTTTATAATACTTTTACTGAAGTAAATATAAAGTTTGGAATAGGAAGACTCCACCCCATTATCAATTTAAAGTAAACTCTTGAGCACTACTTTATATGTAAAAATAAAAAGGTCCAATGCACATGTTCATAAACAAACAATCTATTGGTTACGTAAATTAGACACAAGAACTACCACATCAATTCTCAATTTACTTAAAGGCACCAAAATATTGTGTTCATAAATATCACTCATTTTAAGAAAATGACTAGTCAATACAAAGTTTATATTATTTTTGAAATTTGCAAAATGAAAATTACTCCCAGATTTACTGTCAATATCCTGTGTCCAGGAATACATTTATTCAGCAAATAGAGAAACAAAAAATAAGGGTTCGTCACATAGAATGAAACATGTAGTAGCAGACTGTCTGCTTAAGATTATAAGTATATGCAAATTGTGTGATTTATTCAAAGAGACTATGAACATTCATAAGAGGATTTGTGATCAGAAGTGATAGGTAAGCAAAGTAACTGGAAAACTGTATATGTAAATTGAGGTTTCAATATAGGATGACAAGTTTTCAATACATGAGCCTACAGAAGTTGATTTTGTATCTCTAACATACATTTTCCCACATACTCCTGTTCTCTTACCTCCTTACTTGATCAATATTCCTCTAATTTCATGATGTCAATTTCTACTAAAATAAAAAGGTGGGTGTTTTTATTGATCTCGAGATCCAATACATCTGAGTATTTTGGAGTAGTATTATGAATTCATGGAGTTTGACTTGAATGTACTTGATTTCAGGGAAAGATACAGGTCCAGGCAAGATGCTAAAGCAAAGAAAAACCTATGGAGGAAACATAAATCAACTATAATTACAAAAAAATGGAACTGATATCTCATTTGTCTGGGTGGCAGCTCTGTGTGTGTGTGTGTGTGTGTGTGTGTGTGTGTGTGTGTGTGTGTGTGTGTGGAGAGAGAGAGAGAGAGAGAGAGAGAGAGAGAGAGAGAGAGAGAGAGAGAGAGAGAGAGAGAGAGAGAGAGAGAGAGAGAGAGAGAGAGAGAGAGAATTTTATTGTGGCTTCCATATTTACAGTCCATATAGCATTTCTTGTTAGGGAGAAGGTGCTAATATCAGAGCTCTGATAGCACTATCACTTTTTATTGTGACAAACACTTGCTTAATATCTAATTAAAAAGGGAAAATAAACTAACATCTTAGGTGATTGTTTTGACTATTAATTAGTATATTGAAGGCCAAAGGTAGGAACAGGAGATCAATATAATTTTTTTCCTCTCTTCTCAATATTATACAGCAATAGCTGTGATTTCAGGAGTCTCCTGCCATGTACTGACAGCTGAATTACTAATATACTTAACAATATGAAACATATGATAGAGAAATAAATCAGCCAGCAAGCAAAAAGAACAAGTAATAAGATTGAACTTTTGAGCAGGGTTGCCACATCTTTTAGGAATGTAATTCCTTCATATGAACTTCAAAGTTTGTGGCTTTCCCTGTGTGATTATTGGTAAGAATGTACTGTAGAAACAAGAATTCTTATTCAGCCAAGTAAAAAGTGCTCATGATCCCATCTTCAAGTTGCAAATTTCCATTCCATGTATTTCAGCACCTCATCCTTCCCTGTGGGAGACAGGAAAAAATACAATTTTCTTTGAATATTAAAGTATTCAAATTAGTTTGTACAGGCATGATTTGTATAATTACAGAACTTTGTAACAAATGTAAGTAGGGATTATGTCACAAATGTAAAATATAATTAAAATCACATAACAAGACGTCACAGCATTTTGTGCAAGAAAACATACATTAGGTTAGTTGCAGAATTTATTTTTGGAGATAACTTTATATGAAATTAAAATGAACTTTATCTAAGGATTGAAACATCTTATTGAAAAATATATGTCTTAGAGATATTTTGCTGCATAATTTTAGAGATACGTTGGACCCATTGCAACAATGAGATGTACAAGATGTTATGTCGAAAAGTGAACTTTACAACTTTGGCTGAGGGGTGGAGATGGGAAGGGATGGGAAGGGGAAACAAAGGAGGAGGCAAAAATACTTGTGTACTCATTACCTTGCCCATGTAATTGTAACCCCTCTGTACGGTATTTTCACAATTAAAATAATAATAATAACAATTATTATTATTTATTTTATTTATTTATTTTTATTTTATATATTATTATTGTTATTGTTGTTGTTTAGGTTCAAAATGCAATTAAATTTTAGACCTACACGCTGAGCAAGAGATAGGATAAATGTGAAATAGAAGCTTGCTATTAACATTATAATTTGGTTATATGTAGGCTTAGGATTAGGTAAGGCGTTGCAGTTAGAGTTCGGGTTAAGATGTAAGATATTGTGTAAAACTGCAGCATATTTTAAGAAGAATGAATAACATCAAAGTTACAATGAATGAAAACCAGTGTCGGTGTTACTTTAAACATTCAGATATAATTTTGTTTAAAGTGTAAGTTACTGTTTTAGTTCTGGTTAGGGTTAGGGAAGGACAAGCTTTAGGGTAAAATTTAGTTTTCGACT
This sequence comes from Dipodomys merriami, assembly GCF_024711535.1. Lineage (NCBI taxonomy): Eukaryota > Metazoa > Chordata > Mammalia > Rodentia > Heteromyidae > Dipodomys > Dipodomys merriami. The sequence goes on from NW_027202311.1 coordinate 10,021, forward strand.
AAGAAGTAGAAGCAAAAAAATGTGTGATTGATTAAATATAGACAATTTTCCTTACATTAATCATTCAGTTTTAATTCAGATTGTGATTAGCATTAGGTTTCTGCTTAAAGAGGTTGAGGATAGAGTAAAGAAAAGGATTAAACTGGTGGCTCATGCCTATTTACCTAGCTACTCAGGAAGCTGATTTCTGAGGATCAGAGTTCAAAGCCAGCTTAGCAGGAAAGTCTGTGATATTTTATCTCCAATTAAGCACCAGAAACTAGAAAGTGGTGATGTGGCTCAAGTGGCAAAGTACACACCTTGAGCCGTAGAACCCAGAGATCGTCCCCATGCCTAGAACTCAGGGATAGGATCTAAGACCAGAGATGAAGCTCCACGACCAACAAAAAGATAAAAAAAAGAAATGGGAAAAAATGTATTGTAAATTTGAATTTATTTTAGGTTCTAGGAATTCAGGAAATGCTGGGATAATGGAAGTACAATGTATTTCATTATATTAGGATTTGATATCAATGGGTACAATGATTCCTCTTATGGAATAAGATAGGTTCAGAGATAAGAATGAGAAAATCTGTAGGGTTTAGGAAAACTTGCAATTAATTTCGAGAATTACAAGTGGAATTTCAGTTAGGAGAATACAAAATGATCATTTTTCATAAATTTTAGAATTGGGTTAGCATTAGTGTCAAGGTTATGGATAGGATTCCATCCATGGTTAGGGTTAGAGTGAAGGAGGAACAAAAATGGGGCTCAAATTGAAGGTAAATTTTAGAATAAGCCTGGTAAGAATTAGAGTGAATGTCAGCTAGAATATTGCTACTAATATTAGAATTTACTTGCAATTAGGCTTATGTTTATTCTCAGTTTTCCAGTTAAGATTAAGTTAGGGTTAGAAAATGACTAAGATATTGGAAAAAATTGTAAGGCTTATTTGAATCAAATTAGGAGAGTGAAAAACTAGTGTACTTGTGTGAGTGTTAGTATTGATTATAATTGGGATTAAGATCAGGGTCAGTATTTTGTTCTGATTATGATTAGTGTTATGAATAGGAATTTTTAAATAAAGTTTAGTTTTCACTAACAGAAAGAAGCAAAAATGTCAGGCTGAATAGTAACTAGAGCATGATCATTATATTTATTTCTCTGTGATCATTCTTGTAATGATTACCGAGAGTTTTCCAGCCAGATTTAAGTTGAGAGTTAGGTTTAAGTAATGGACTAGGTGGTAAGTAAATCTGAAACTGTTTTAGGATACAGTGGTTTAGGAAAGGTAGATCAATGGATAATACAGTATTTTTAACGATAATAGAATTTGATGACAAGTAACATAATGGTTCCGGTTAGGGAACAAGAAAACTTTAGAAGTAGAGTTAGGAAATTTTTCGGAATTAGGGCAAATTGAAACTCATTTCCATAGTGCAAATTGGAGTTTTCGATAGAATGAATAAAAACTAGAGTATTTTTCTTAAACATTAATATTGGACTCTCATTAGGTGGAAAGTTAGGATACAGTTCCAGCTAGGCTTAGTTTTAACATTAGGCAAATGGAAAATTTAGGGTCAAACTGGAAGTAACTCTTCGAATAACAAGTCAAGTTAGTATTAGGATGAATATGAAATAGGAAACTGCTAATAATATTAGGATTAGGGTATGATTAATGTGATGGTTAGCCTAAATGTTCCAGTTAGGGTTCAGGTTAGGAAAATGGCAAGATATTGAGTAAAACTACAAACTATATTAAGAAAGATGAGTTGAAACAAAGATAGGAGGAGTAAAATCTAATGTATTTGTGTGGCTTTTTGAATCCAAAGGCAACCAGTTCTAGGGTTAGGGTTACTTTTATAATTAATGAACTAATGAATTAAAGGCACAATTATTTCATTCTTACAAATCAAGACAGTCATGATTTTGAGAACAAACTCAATTTTTTGCATGAAAATATGTCTTGTAACCAGGATTAAATAATAATGAACAGGGTGTCATTTATTAAAATTAGGTAAGTTGATGATACATCCAAACACATAGGAGAGTAACTCAGACATGTTACTGGGAAAACAGACATTCTACTTGCTCTAACCGGGAAATGTGTGTATGTGTGTGTGTGTGTGTGTGTGTGTGTGTGTGTGTGTGGTGGGTGGGTGGGTGAGTGTGTACACCCACAGGTCTTCAACTCAGCCCTGGGTCCTTTTGTCAGCTTATTCTGTGAAAAGGTCTCAATAAACCACGTAGCCACAGGAACATATTCATAGATACTAATATTGGAATCGCTTAAGTGGAATTGTTTAATTTGTTATTTTCACAAATAAATCAAGATGATTATGTATTTTGTTTCTTTTCACTGCTATTGGATCTTACCTTGAGAATATTTTTTTTTCTTAGCAAAGTAGAGAAAAGCAATTGGATTGAGGAAGTAATATATGACTTTCATAGAATGCAGATGCATGGATTTGGGTCTTCTGTCATTTGCTAAAAGTTTCTTCCAGAAAAGGTTATCAATTAATTATAAATGATGCATAATTCCTAGATATTACAGTTATCACATACACTTTTTGATTGAGGTATCTCTGTATAAACTCAAAAAAAAAACGGAACAAAAATCTCAAAATAAAAAGAAATCACATCTTTGTTTTAAACACTGTAGTTTACAAAGAACTTTTAGCCAACACTGAAAACATCTTTTTAGGTATTCTGCAATTTGTGTGAAGTATTTTTAACAATAGTTTTCTTTTTTTCCTGCAATAAAATTCACATGCAATATATAATCTCCTTTTATTGTATACATTTTAGTGCTTTGGAAGTAAATTGTACAATAATAAGTTTTCCAAGCCTAATTTTCACAAACGTGCATTTCCTCAAATAGAAGTGCTGTAAATTTTAGAACAGACATTAAAATAGATATAAAATTCACTTACAGGAATTTATCCAGCATACATACTCTATAGTGTGTCTTTTCAATTTTGTTTTTGGGGATTATTTCTAGGATCTCACACATGTTATTCAAGTGCACTGTCAATGAACTACATTCCCTGTCCAAACAAGTTTTTTACTTCTCTTTAATACATATATAGAAACTTAATGGCTCTATCATATACAATTCTCTTTGACCTTTTGAAGACTTGAAATCTTGCTTGGTAAAAGGATCGCAGTATTATACAAATCATTCTGCTATGTAGAGGTTATCAATTTCTCCACAAATGCATTACTATATTTTGTGCATCTTTTTATATTAAGGTAATACTAGTGAGTTTTCTTTGTCTTTTTTCTTAGATAATAAAGAGGAACTTATTTCAAATGCTGCTCCTATTGACTATTAATTTACATATGTTCTTCAAAGAAATATCCTATTCAAAGAAAATGTATATAGCATTAGAAGATATAAAAATACTTACTATTCAGAATCATTGTAGCATTAACAAATATGTTCCCTGTATCTGTTGGATATGTTTTCACTTCAGTTATAGTCTCCTTTGAATTATGAACGACTATTGCTTAATAAAATCCAGTTTATTCTTGCATTTCGTTAGCCACTAATGCTTTCCATGTCAAATTTTTAGAAAGCTTTACTGATGCAATGTCATGAAATTTTACATTTATGTTTTATAGGTTTTCACATCTCACATTTAGTTTGATAATCACTTTTTATTTTAAATTTTTGTATAACGCTGGAGGTAAGATGGGTGCCTGAGGCTCATTATCAGTAAATCCTGAGATCTGAGGATCACAGTTTAAAGCCAGCCCGGGCAGGAACGTCCATGAGACTCTTATATCCAATAAACCACTAGAAAAACCAGATCTGGTGCTGTGACTCAAGTGGTAGGGCACTCGCGTTGAGCGGAAGAGCACACGGACAGCGCCTAAGACCAGAGTTCAAGCCCCATGAATGACAAAAAACAAAACAGAACAAAAATGGATTGAGGTAGTAGTCTAAGATCATTCTTTAAATCTCGAGAGACAATAGTGCCAATATACCCATGAAAGATTCTATTTTTATTTCATAAAATCATAGGATAGTTTTCAAAATCTTTTTACCATAAAACTGAGAATTTATTTTTGACAAATATTACATTCTTCTATGTGTCTGGTCTTGTAGTAGAAGTATGTTGTCTTCACTACTAAACATGGTAAAAAGATTCAAAGCTAGTATGAAGCCTGAAGCTACACAATTTTACAAGATTGTTCTGACTGACATGTATTCCTTGAATTTACATACGAGTTTATTGAGCAGGTGGACCAATATTCTACAGAGATATCTAGATGTTTGATAGTCACTCATATTTTGTACCTTGGAAAAACACAAGATCCCAGATATTATATATAGAGAAATGTCTTTAGAGAATACGTGAAACAACTAAAATTAATTTAGGAATGAGTTAAGATTTAGATAATGCTGTAGCATAATAAATCTGAATGATAACAACTTGAGCTGTACAACAGAGGAAAGTGAGAGGGGAAAGAATGATGGACCACATAGGAGCTATATGTCATTGCTCTTGTGTTTCAAAAAACAGAAAGAATTCAGAGAAAAGAAGGAGAAAAGTAAAGTGTCCTGAGTCAAGTTTCTTTTTAATCCATCAAATAGTCTGGACCAAAAGTCAGTGAAAATGGGAAAAAATAAAATAGAAAATAAAGCATTGTATATACCTGTTACAATGTAAGGAAATTGTAATAGGAATATGATAATTAATTCGCAAAGAAATAAGAGAAAGATTAGCTAAACTCTAAAGGGAAAAACAATGAAGAGAGAAAAGAAGCAAAGTAAAACCTTTATCAATAACAAACACAAGAGTTTGGAAGTGGAAAGGCAGTGGGAATATTCTATGTAACAATAAAAATTGTTAGCGTGGATAGAATATGGATCACATTTTATCATATATAATTTTGAAAAAGCATACTAGGAATGAAAGCTTGAAACTCATGGTTTAAAACATTATTTGCATTATAACTAGGCAGTATTGCTCAGTGGTAAGCCATTGGCTTTGCATATGTGAAGCAATGGTGTGATCTCCCAAGCATTACAAAGTACACACAAAGCACACACACACAAAAACCACATAAACACGCACATATACACCACATACACACATTTGGAATATTGATATTATCATATTAAAGGGTGGAAATTATCATAAATAGTAAAAGTATGTTAATATATGAAATCATAATATTGCTCATACTATTTAAAAGTTTAGTAGAAATAAAATAATCACAATATACTTGGATTTTAATAGATTAGGTAAATTGAAAATTAATAGAAGAAAAGAGAATATTTGCAATTAAGTTTAAATAATTAATATTTTGAAACATGTGCCCTTTTATTTTGACAAAAGATTGATGTTACTGGTGTTTTAACCCAAGATTTAGAATATGATAGGGAGGTGCCCTATATAACACTAGCGATGACTATATCTCTAATCAATTCACTCTGAATAGTTTTATAATAAGGTGACATAGTTTCTCAGTATCTACTGAATTACAAACCCTATTTACACTTCCCACCATAGCTAGAAAATGGATGTTACAAATCACCATGCTGAGTTCAAACTTTTTTTAATTCAAGTAAAAATACTTCCAAAAAGTGACCAAGTAATGAAGCCTTTTTTTTTTGGGGGGGGGGGGTCCAGTCGTGGAGCCTGAACTCTGGGCCTGGGCACTGTCTCTCAGCTCTTCAGCTCAAGGCTAGCGCTCTACCACTTGAGCCACAGCGCCACTTCCGGCTTTTTTCTGTTTGCCTATGTGGTGCTGAGGAATCGAAGCCAGGGCCTCATGCATGCGAGGCAAGCGCACTACCACTGAGCCACCATCCCAGCCCAATGAAGCCTTTCTTAATACATTATGTGCTTCTTAAAAATACAGTATTTGTTACCTGGACAAATATGTTTATAACTATAAGAATATAAATTTATTTCAAATCATTAACCATATAAAAATTAAGAAAACAATTTTTAAATAGTCACATGTTAAATAGTATAAAAGCAAAATATATTTGTGTGAATAATTTACATGTGTAAAAATCATGTAAAAATAAATAAACTAATTCTACAACTCTGAAAAAAATGAATTACCCTAAAGAGACAAAAGAAAACATTCAAGCCCAAAATTTGAAATTTAGAAAGTAAAATGAAGTGTACTCTTAAGTTGACTTAATTAAGTGTAAATCCTCTGTATATCAATTTTATAATAAAATTGCATTAAGAAAGAAAGCAAAAGTACCCATGGATCATTAGCAACAGCAAAAGCATCACTAGTTCTTGTTTTGAGTGTAATAAAAAATCAATGGAAGAGATAACAATGTTCCTTCCCTAAGAAATGTACTCATTACCTTACCTTATTCACGTACCTGTAGCCCCTGTGTACATTACCATTAAAATAAAATTAAATTGAAATGAAAAATAAACCAAATGATATACCAGTTAAGAATTCTTAGAAGCCATTGGTTAAAAACTTTATAAAATACTGCCCTAAATACCCAAGGAATATACTTTGATGATACTATTTAAATACTTCAACTGCAGCAGAAAAGCAAAAAGTTTAAAAACTGTTAAAAAGTAAAGTAATAAATCAGAATATATTATTATTAGTAATAATCATAAGATGAATTTATAGTGGTAGTCAAATATGTAAGAAATGAGGCGATTTGCCATTCATTTGCACTTAATAAGTGAGAAAGAATTTTCTAGGTCTTTTTAAATTATCATAAGTTTAATGAAGAAACTATTCTTTCACATCATATGATAATCAGATAAAGCTGATATTAGAGCAAAGAACAGATTGTACTAAGTTTTTTTAATTTAATTTAATTTTATTTGTGAACATACTGTATAGAGGGGTTACAATTACATGGCCAGGATAATTCATACATTTCTTACCAAGCATTGCAGCCTCCTCCTTTGTTTACCCTTCACATCCCTTCCCAGCCTCCCCCCTACCAATCCCAATCCCAATCCTTCACCTCCCCCCCCTCCCGCACCAACGTTGTAAAGCTCGTTTTGGACATGACAACTTGTACTTCTCATTGTTGCAACAGGTCCACCTGTATCCTTAAATGACTTGTTTTTCCCCATCTCCTCCACAAGTTATACTGACATCAAATATAGTGAAAGCAGGGGATATACTGTGGGGGAGGGACATACAAAGCAACAAATATGTAATCTTATAAATGTGTTAGAAACACATGCATGAAAGAAAAAAACCATTTGTTAGGAAATGGATAAACTTGGAAAAAATTATATTAAGTGAAGTAAGCCAGGCCCAAAGAAACATAGGTCCCATGGTTTCCCTTATTTGCAATATCTAGTATATGTGTGAGTCCAACTTGTCTAGCCTGCAACCTTGACTGGCCTGGATCCCCAGTCCTTCCAATCATAGTAACTAGGTAGTGAAGGATGGTGGAAATGATCGAATGCACCCACATATAGATTGAGAAGGAATTCCACTAAACTTTTGTCCTGGCTTCTATTCTCAAGCCTCCTAAGTAGTTAAGAGTATAAAGGGCAATCCCTGGTGTGAAGCAGTAACAGTATTTTTAAAGCAATTAGACATATATAAGACTTAGGCTTGTGATTACCTCAGGAAATGAATAAAAGAGCAGTGAAGCATAGAGGACAGGCAGAATTTTGATTAGCTACTCAGAGGCTGAATAAGCTTATCTAGCTACTCAGGAATCTGAGATCTGATGACCAGGGTTCAAAGCTAATCCAATCATTAATATACAAGTGATTATCTAAAAAAACAAAAAAAACAAAAAACAGAAGTGGCAGAAGTGGTAGCCCACTATCCTTGGGCACAGAAGCTGAGGAATAGTTGCCAGGGACTATCAAGCCTCAAGAATGATGAATACATGCATAAGCACATGCACATGTGCGTTTGCATACTCGCATGCGCATGAACACACATACACACACACACACACACACACACACAAATGAGTATTTCAATGTGAAGTTCTTTAATTTTTTACCTTGCTGTACTTTATTTCCCTGTATTATTTCACAAATTAACAAAATCAGCTAAGGACCTATTTACATAAAATTCAACATGTTTCTCTAAAATCTACTCTCTTTTTGGAAGCCTGCTTTTATTTCACCCCAAAGTAAATTATTCAGGATGTCAATTCATCACTCTTAAGTCCATAGTATTAGGTGATTGCTTAGGTCCTTCCTAGCAATATGATTTTGTGAAATCCTGCATCATGCAATATATTTCTTTCACTAGAAGGGAAGCCTCTGTCAAACAATTAATAATAGGTTCTTCTCCTCTTGACATGCATCTGTACTTATATTATCTTCATATATTTCAAGATCTTTGTATGACAAAGAATACCATGAAAGTAAAAACACCCTTCTCAGCGCTTAGCATTTTTATATCATTCATGGATATGAAGGTGTTTAAATGTCACTGAAATTGTTTGGAATAAATAAGGTTCATCCTGACTATCTTGAGAAAGAAGAATTGGTTTCTCAGCACTTTAGGTAAGAACTTGAGGGAAAGAAACAAAAGGAAAATTGAGGAACAACTCAACACATACATTCAAATGAAACAAAACAAGACAAGAAAACACAAATTAATTCAGTACTCAAAAACTGCAGGAAATGCAAAGATTTAAAAATAATCAGCTATGACAAGCTTATGAAAATCCTGACGACATGGAAGTGCACTGATGTGAGAACAGTGGCTAAAGCCCAGACTAGACAGAAAGATCTGTACATAATACCATGTACTTATTATTCTAAATTCAAGGAAGAATAACATCAAATGGACTGGGGCCAAAATCATACACAGTAGGAAGCCAGTTTAAATACTCAGGACAGTTTAGGGCTGGCACATGAAAAAGTGGTAAGAACACCCATTTAGGGGGCACAAGACACTGAATTCAAACTGTAATATTAGGGGTATTAAAGAAAAAAAGCTATGATTTTAAATAATTGGAATAATTATAACAATTGAGTATTTGAGTTGAGAAAAATCCATGAAAGATATAGAATGAACCCACGTTCCAATGCTTTGTACTTAAGGGATATTGTTTAGGGGTACTTCAGACAAAACAGAGTTACCTTGCAAATGAGCATGGATGTGCACTTGGGTGATGGAAATACTCTACTTACACAGGTGTAAATTAAATAGATTTTTTTGGGTAGATTGTAGGTCTTTAACTAAGAGGCTGGGTGATGTCCCTGAGCTTTTTTTCTCAAGGCTACCCGTCTATTACTTTGAGCCACAGTTCCAATTCTCATTTTCTGTTGGTTGTTTGGAGATAAGAGGCTCATGGACTTTCCTGCCCAGGATGGCTTCAAACCATGTTCATCAGATCTCAGCCTCCCGAGTAAAAGAATTCCAGGCATGAGCCGTCAATGTTTTTAATAATTTAGTAAATTGTATAGTTACAGAAGTTATAAATTATCATTGTAACCTGTGTAATATATGCATGTATGAATATATCAATACATACGGATTGAAATAGTTTAACATATTTTGTATCTACAGTACATATATGAAATAATCTTTCATTATAAAAGAAAATGGAAACAAAAGTAAATGAGGAAAAAAACAAAGGGAATTGTTACAGGTTTTTTGTTGAATGAAATATGAATCCGATTGGGAAAACCATCTCTATTTTAACAAAATGGGTAATTGCTATTAATTCCAATCCATCTATTTGCCCATGTTGTGCAACCTCACACATGAGTGTCAAAATCAAACCACACTTTTTGTCTGTATTTAACTCGTCTCTTATACTTTAGGGGATAGATGAAGTAATCAAATAAAGATTAAAATAATAGTAAGTGAGTCTATGAGTTAGAGCTGAAAAAGATTTTAAATATGATAATAGCTTATTAAAATGCATATTTCTTACTTTTTCCTCTGTTGTTATATCTCTCATTCCCACATTAGGAAAGTACATAGAAGGTTCTCACTAAATTTATGTAATTATTAAAAATGTATTGAAAGAATATGGGCACAGTGTGGTCTTAGCTTATTGAGACCTGTATGGGTTAGTGTGTTTTTGAGGACTTGCAATACGTTGTGATGGAGATGAAGGGAAGGATGTGTTTATTCTGGAAAACTGGCTAGAGGATTGCTCCCAGAAAGATAGTGATGAATTCTTCCAAAAAGTTACAGTAAAATAACTTTCACAACCATGTTCATTACTGCACTATTCACCATAGCCAAGTTATGGAAACAGCCAAGATGCCCTTTGGCGAAGGGATGGTTGGAGAAAGTGTGTCATATATACACAATTGGATTGCACCTATCCATTATGAGGACTGTTACATTATTTGCAAAGCAATGGATAGATCTAAAAACATGTTAAGTAAACGAAGTCAGAGCCAGACACAGAAAGGACCATGTTCTGTCTTGTACTTGGAAGCCAGAATTTTATGCAAGTTAATCAACAGTATTAACCAAAGCTTTCATTTTTCACAGCAGTATTTAAAAGGTGTAATTTCTTACAAAATTGAACTTTTAATCCAACAAAATGAATACAAGAAAACTATCACTTGGTGAGGGGAAGTCAAAGGGAAAGAATAAAGAGAGTTATGGAGTAAGAGTGAAGATATTATATTCAATGCAAATAATATGAAACTAGAAAAAATTAAAATTCGGTGAGGTTTGCAAGGGTAGGGAAAAGTTATATAAAGATCCATTATACTTAAAAAACTCACTTTTTCAATGGAAATTTCCATGTACACCTAGTTAAGATAATAAAAATATAATTGAAAATAATGGAGGTATTTGATCTTAAAATGTATTCTCTTAAACCATGAGTCAATATAATAGTTTCCTCCTCAGAAATTTTCTTTGAAGGTATTTTCCTCATAGTGACAGAAAAGTGATCAATACAATGAATATCAATACATCACATTGAACATATAAAATCACAGTAAAAATGTTAGAATTCGTCACATGATAAAACAAGCGGTAGAATTTGCCAAATGCTAATTGATTGTTTTTCCAAGTACTTTACCTATTGTATATAATTTAATCCTCACAATAATTGCATAAAGTGGAGCTCTATACATTTTTAATTCTCAGATGATAATATTGAAGTCTTCAGAGCTAGAATTACTAGTACAACATTGCACATATGGTAAGTGTTAGCCTGTGGTTCATCTCCCACTGTATCAATTAAACTCATACTATTTTATGACTAAAATACCAGCACTTAGTCTACTAATTCTAGGAAAATTTCCCATAATTATTGTGTACACTCATAATATTTCCCTTTATCTTTGTTAGAAAATAGGGAACTGTAATATGAAAACTCAAAATTCATAATCAATGCATACCTCCTTGGTGAAAGGAATTGCTATAGTATAACAATCTTGATATCTAGCTAAAAATAGTAGAAATCATATTTTATCTGGTCACTCAACAGTGCACGGCCTGGGGAACCTATCTCTGTTTAACACTGTCTGACTGAAAGAATGACCTCCCCAATTCCTGATGGAAACATTCTGCACGTCTTATGGACCAATCATTTCCACATTGTAGCTCAACTAAGTTGTTTACCATAAGAAGTATTTTGATTTCTTTTTATATCCAAGATTTTGAGAGAAATGCTATTAAAGCAAGACTGATATAAAAATCACCTTTAACCCTAGATAAATATTTTACTTTTCCTATACCCAAAAATGCACTCTGACCTATCATTAATGTTAGGAATGAGAGGTTAAAAATCATAGACAGCAAGATCTAAGTATGAATTAAAGACTCTCCAACTTGTGAACTACTATTGGTATAAAAAGACATGAAGGTCTGGGAAGGTGGTTTAGTGGTAGAGCGCTTGCCTTGCATGCATGAGGCCCTTGGTTCAATTCCTCAGCACCACCCAAGAAAAAAGAAAAAAGCTGGAAGTGACGCTGTGGCTCAAGTGATAGAGCGCTAGACTTGAGCTGAAGAGCTGAGGGACAGCACCCAGAGTTCAGGCACCACTACTGGACCCTGCCCCCTAAAAAAAGACATCAATGCTACAAATTATTTCAAAATTTCTTATGATACTGAAGATTGAATTATAAACTATTAACACTTGAAAATAACTCATTTTCATGGGAATAGAACACAAAACACAAGATTAATCCTAATCATTTTAAAAGGCTTTTATTTATACTACAAATTCACTTTTATAACTACAAAGATTCTTACAATAAATAAAGCACAGTGACACAAAAAATAATTTAACTGCATCATCTACATTCAAAGGACTGTGCTAATAGAAAGCAAAATTATACTAATAATTAGGTTACCCAATTCACTTACATTCTTTTATTCTATTTCTTTTAGTTTCATAAAAACTGGCTTTTCATAAAATGATGCATAAAAAGCCTATATACCCACTTACATTTTCAGATCTTAACAATATTTATTTCAGAAATGTATTTAGTTGTATAGTCAATGAAATAAAATAATACTAAAATAGTTAAATGGTTTTCAGAAATTGCAAGACTCACTCTGGGATGTTATTTATATTGGAAAAGATATTCAAAAAGCCTTATTTGTTAAAGTTGTGATAGTTACTCCCATAAAAGAACTATTAATGAAGAAATCTATGTATGTACAAAACAACTTCAAATGCATCCACAATCTGGAGGTGACACATGTTTTTTGTTTTATTTGAAATATATATATCTAACAAGCATAACCACAATACTGATTTTCAGTCAATTAGATGCCATATTCAAACCTTAAAAATATGGGGTTTATTATCTTAGTGTGAATAGATACGATCTTACAAAGAAAGTTGTTTTCAACAGAAATCCGGAAAGAGTTTATCCACCTTGAATTTCCCAGAAATAATCAAAGAGTAATAACTATTTGGTCAAGTCGGTCAAAATTACTCCATGAGTATTTCTTAAAAATATAACCAATTTAACTCCCTGTGCCTCCCCACACCAATCTATTCCTATTTTCTACCCACATCTCTCCCGAACCCTAATAATTTCAGGTTTTCCAAATTCTTCTCTGCGGTTCGAAGTCCTTTAACCTATAGTTGTTTGATGTTGAATAGATGTATCTGTTGAACTAGATTGTATCTGTAGAATATTGACTGTACAAATGCAAACTTTGGTTGATGGTTGCCTTAAGATAGTGTTCCAGCAGAAAACTGGTGCTATCTTCATCTCAAATGGGCAGAGTAAGCCAGAAAAACACACAAAAAAAATGGCAAATTCAGGTATCTCAATTCCCAATCTTGATAATCAGGAATTAGAACAGATAATGAATAATCCAGAGGAGAGTTCCCAAATAGCTCTACAAACACTACTGGCAAACATGATAAATGAGAATTTTGACAACGTACAAAGGACTCTGTATGAGCATGATAGGGAGAGAGAGGAGGCATCCAGAAGTTTATACAGGAATATCATAAGCGTGAGGAAGCTACTCAAAAACTGATACAGGATTTGCGTGAACAACTTGAGAATACTCAAAGAGAAAGGGAGGAATGGCATGAGCAGGCTGAGAACACTCAAAGAGAACTGCAGGAATCCCCCGAACGTGAGGAAGCTAATCAAAGAGTAATACAGGAATTGAGAGACCAGGTAGAGAACACACAAAGATCACTAAAGGCATTCATGGAATCCATTAACAAAAGCTGAAGGAAGTCAGGGAGACCACAAAGGGAAAGCTGAATGGAACCCAACAGAAGGAATGGGAGTCCAAAGAAACCATAACCAATCAACTAAGTGATTTGAGGACAAACACTGAACGCCAAATTAAGGAAGTAAAGAGATTCATACAAGACCTAAAACAGAGCTTCAACAAAGAGCTTGAAGCCATCAAAGCTGACCAATTAGAAGGAAAAGAGATAAAAAACAAAGTAGAGAGTCTTGACCGCAGGTTAGACCATGCAGAAGATCGAATCTCAGAGACTGAAGACAGCCTAGATAGTATAGAGAAAGAACATACAACCATCCAAAACAAGTCCAAGAAATATGATAGATCTATCCAACACCTGGAAGACAACATCAGAAGGCCTAATCTAAGGATAATGGGTGTAGAGAAGCACCTAGAAACAGAAGTTAATGGTCTAGGAAATTTGTTTAACAGGATCCTAGCAGAGAACTTCCCAAACATGCAAAAAGTTAGGCCTATTCAGATACAAGAAGCCTTTAGAACCCCAAAAAGACCAGACCAGAATGGGACATCCCACTGTCACATTATAATCCACACAGGATCAACTCAGAACAAAGAAAAGATTCTTAAAGCTGTCAAGGAGAAACGGGTAATCACCTACAAAGGGAAACCAATTAGAATTACCTCAGATTTCTAAGCAGAGAAAATTAAAGCAAGAAGAGCCTGAAATGATGTATGCCATGCCCTAAAAACAAACAAATATCAACCAAGAATACTGTACCCAGCTAAACTCTTCTTCATAACGGAAGGCCAAATAAAAACCTTCCACAGCAAAGAAAAATTGAAACAATACATCTGAACCAAACCAGCCCTACAAAAGATTCTAAAAGATGTCCTACACATAGAAAACCAACAAGACCACAACAAAGACCAAGAAACAGCACCCAAATTGAGAATCCAAGAACCATAAGAAAAACCCAGTTTTCTCAGCCCCCAAGAAGGTAGATAACATGGCAGGAACTCCCAAATACCTCTCAGTCCTATCTCTTAAAGTTAACGGACTGAACTCTCCAATTAAGCGACATAGACTGTTTAGTTGGACTAAAAAACAAGACCATTCTATCTGCTGCCTGCAGGAGTCACATCTTGCCCATAAAAACAAACACATTTTCGATGTTAAAGGCTGGAACAAAATCTACCAAGCAAACGGCCCTCATAAACAGGCAGGAGTTGCAATCCTAATATCAGATAAAGTAGACTTCAAATTAAAATTCATGAGAAGAGATAAAGAAGGTCGCTACATACAAATTAAAGTATCTCTCCTTCAGGAGGATATTACAATTTTAAATATCTACTCGCGAAACAAAGGAGCACACAAATTTATAAAAGAAACACTACTTTCCCTCAAATCTCATATAGATCCAAAGACATTAATTGTTGGGGATTTTAACACACCACTCGCCCCACTAGAGAGATCAACTCGGCAAAAACTCAACAGAGAAACCCCAGATCTAAACAGCTGCATAGATCAACTAGACTTAACAGACATCTACCGAACATTTCACCCAGCAGCATTAGAATTCACGTTCTCCTCAGGGGCACATGGAACATTTGCTAAAATAGACCACATTTTAGGCCACAAAGCAAACTTGTCTAAATTCAGAAACATTGAAGTTATACCTTGCATTCTCTCTGACTACAAGGGAATAAAATTAGAACTCAACACCAAAAGCCACCAAAGAAAGTCTGGTATCACATGGAGGCTGAACAACACACTGCTGAATTACGAGTGGGTCATGGAAGAGATTAGAAAGGAAATTCAAATGTTCATGCTATTCAACAAAAATGAACACACAAATTACCAGCTCCTCTGGGACACAGCAAAGGCAGTACTCAGAGGCAAGTTTATAGCTCTGAGCTCCTACATCAACAAATTGGAGAGATCTGAAACTAACAATTTAATGACACATGTAAACCTCCTTGAAAAAGAGCAGCAAGATAAACCCCAATCCAGTAGACGGAAAGAAATAATCTATGTTAAATCACAATTAAATGAATTAGAATCCAAAAAAACTATAGAAAGAATCAACAAAACAAAGAGTTGGTTCTTCGAAAAAATTAACAAAATTGACAGACCCTTAGCAAAACTTATCACAAAAAGAAGAGAACACACCCAAATTAATAAACTCAGAGATGAAAATGGAAACATCACCACGGAAACAACCAAGATTCAGAAC
Organism: Dipodomys merriami; assembly: GCF_024711535.1. Taxonomy (NCBI): domain Eukaryota; kingdom Metazoa; phylum Chordata; class Mammalia; order Rodentia; family Heteromyidae; genus Dipodomys; species Dipodomys merriami. The sequence continues at coordinate 25,827 of NW_027202311.1, forward strand.
ATTATAAGGGAATATTTCTAAAAACTTTATGGTAATAAGTTTGACAACTTGATAGAAATGGACCTCTTCTTAGCAAATATTGACATGCCAACACTAAACCAAGATGAGTTAAACTATTTTAACAGGCCCATATCAAGCATTGAAATAGAAACTGCAATAAGAGACCTCCTAGCTAAGAAAAGTCCAGGACCAGATGGTTTTACATCGGAATTTTACAAGGCCTTTAAAGCAGAGCTCACACCAATTCTCCTCCAACACTTCAATGAAATTGAAAGAGAAGCTCAATACCGCACTCATTCTATGAAGCCATCATAACCCTCATCCCAAAACCAAGCAGGGACTCATCAAAGAAAGAGAACTATAGACCCATTTCTTTGATGAACCTTGATGCAAAACTTCTCAACAAAATTTTGGCCAACCGTCTTCAACAAATCATCCAAAAAATCATACACCATGATCAAACAGGATTCATGTAAGGGATGCAAAGCTGGTTCAATATACGCAAATCAATTAATATTTTTCATCACATTAAGAGGAGCAAGAATATGAACCTCATGGTTATCTCAATAGATACAGAAAAAGCATTCGACAAAATCCAACACCCCTTTATAATGAAGGTTTTGGAAAAATTAGGAATCCATGGAACATTCCTCAATACAATAAAGGCTGTAAATGACAAACCTACAGCCAGCATTATACTCAATGGTGAAAAACTAAAGCCATTTCCTCTTAACTCAGGAACAAGACAAGGATGCCCACTCTCTCCACTTCTGTTCAATCTAGTATTAGAATACCTAGCTACAGCAATAAGACAAGATGCAGACATAAAGGGGATCCAAATAGGGAAAAAAGAAATAAAACTCTCCCTCTTTGCAGATGACATGATCTTGTATTTAAAGAATCCCATAGACTCCACTCCCAAATTACTGAAGCTGATTCAAAACTTTGGCAAAGTAGCAGGGTATAAAATTAAACCTCAAAAATCAATGGCTTTTCTGTATGCCAACAATGAGAAAAGTGTGGCTGAAATTAGGAAAGCAACTCCATTTCTAATAGCCCCACAAAAAATAAAATACCTAGGAATTAACTTAACTAAAGAAGTGAAGGACCTCTATGATGAAAACTTTAAAATCTTGAAAAAGGAAATCAACACAGAACTTAAAAAATGGCAAAACCTCCTATGCTCCTGGATTGGAAAGATTAACATCGTGAAAATGGCAAAACTTCCCAAGGCTATCTACAAATTCAATGCAATACCTATCAAACTTCCACCCTCAGTCTTCAAGGAAATAGAAAAGGCAATCCAAAAATTCATATGGAACAATAAAATACCCTGAATCGCAACAACGCTCCTCAACGGAAAGAACACTGCTGGAGGAATATCAATACCAAATTTCAAACTCTACTATAAAGCCATAATAATCAAAACAGCTTGGTATTGGCATAAGAACAGACCTCAGGACCAATGGAATAGAATTGAAAACCCAGAAATGAACCTACAGACCTATAGCCATCTAATCTTCGATAAGGGAGCTAAAACAATAGAATGGAAGAAAGACAGCCTCTTCAGTCTATGGTGCTGGCAAAATTGGTTAACTACATGTAGAAAACTTAAGTTAGATCCTTATATATCACCCTGCACCAGTATCAACTCCAAATGGATCAAAGACCTTGAACTCAAAGCAGACACTCTGAAAATATTACAGGATGGAATAGGATAAACCCTAGGCCTCCTTGGCTCAGGCCGAAATTTTTTGAATAGAGACCCGGAAACACAACAAATCAAAGAAAGGTTGCACAAATTGGATTGCCTTAGGTTGCAGAGCTTCTGCAGGCCACATGACATAGGTAGCAAGATCAACAGAAAGCCCACGGATTGCGAGAAGATCTTTATTAGCCATACAACGGACAAGGGTCTCATATCCAAAATATACTTGGAAGTCAAAAAATTAAACCACCTAACAACACATCCTCAAAGAAAGAACTGCCCAATAAATAAGTGGGCGAAAGACTTAAAGAGAAGCTTCTCTGAAGGAGAAAGAAGGATGGCCAATAGACACATAAAGAAATGTTCAATATCCCTAGCCATAAAAGAAATGCAAATCAAAACAACATTGTGATATTACCTCACTCCAGTTAGAACAGCAAAAATCAAGAACTCTAACAACAACAGATGCTGGAGGGGATGTGGACAGAAAGGAACCTTACTTTATTATTCTTGGGAATGTAAACTTGTTCAACCACTTTGGAAAGCAGTATGGAGGTTCCTCAAAAGACTTCACATAGAACTCCCCTATGACCCAGCAATCCCACTTTTGGGCATTTACCCTAAGGTTTACAAAAAAGACCACACTAAAGCTACCAGCACAACTATGTTTATTGCAGCATTATTTACTATAGCTAAGATCTGGAACCAACCCATATGCCCCTCAGTAGATGAATGGATCAAGAAAATGTGGTATATATACACAATGGAATTCTATGCCTCCATCAGAAAGAATGACATTTCCCCATTTGTTAGCAAATGGAAAGGCTTGGAAAAAATTATATTAAGTGAAGTAAGCCAGGCCCAAAGAAACATAGGTCCCATGGTTTCCCTCATTTTCAATATCTAGTATATGTCTGAGTCAAGCGGAAAAGGACAGATAATGTGATGTTAGGAAAACGAACCCTTAAATATGTATTTTAATATTTTCATTTCTTTCATGCATTTGTTTCGAATGCATTTATAAGATTATTTCTTTGTTGCTTTGTATGTCCCTCCCCCACAGTGTAACCCCCGCTTTCACTATATTTGATGTCAGTATAACATGTGGAGGAATGGGGACAAACAAGTCGTTTAAGGATTCAGGTAGACCTGTTGCAACAATGAGAAGTACAAAATGTCATGTCAAAACCAGCTTTAACATGTCGGTGTGGGGGGGAGGAGGGGGGGAATGATTGGGTGGGGGGGAAGGGGGAGGCTGGGAAGGGAGGTGAAGGGTAAACAAAGGAGGAAGCTGCAATGCTTGGTAAGAAATATATGCATTATCCTGCCCATGTAATTGTAACCCCTCTGTACAGTATGTTCTCAAATAAAATAAAATTAAATTAAAAAATATATAACCAATTTAAGAGGTCAAATAAATATTTTGTACTGACAGTCATCTTACAGCAATAACTTATTGCCTAATTATATGTGTATCTTTTTACCTAACATATACTAAGTGCTGAAAATGATCTCTTTTATATAACATAATGTTGTAAATGCTTTGATTATGATGATGTTATAAACAAATAAAATGTACATAAGGGTGTTTCCACTGAAATGACAGAAAACAACACTGATTAATAAAAAACATTGCAACACACCTCTTTTCAGCCTCCACCTGTTCATAATGGCAAGCAACATTGCAACAGCACACACACACACACACACACACACAAACACACATGTGTGCAAATGTACACACATATACACACATGCCAAATTCAGGGTTTATGGTCCAAAACAGTTCAAATAAAATATTAGTGATTAGGACAAATGATAATTTGCCCCATTACAAAATAATACATAATCCAGTCACCATGGTTGTTACATTTTACCTGCCCATCCACATGTGACCACTTAATTTATTTTAGGTAATTGATTAACTAATTCATTCCTTCATTAGTTAAATACTAATACTAGAGCGTGAACTCAGGGCCTAGCTCTGTCCCAGAATTTGTTATTTTTTTGTTTTAGTTTTCTCAAGGCTAGCATGTTACTGCTTGTACCACAGCTCCATTTCTAGCTTTTGCTGGTTACTTTCAAACCAGAATCTAATGGACTTTTTTTCTTGCTCTGGTTTCAAACCACAATCATCAGATTTTGTCTTTCTGATTAGCTAGGAATAAAGACATGAGCCACCAGTGTGGCTCCTACTTTTTCCTATACTTATCTATTGCACATACTTAGATAGCAATTTTAATATTGAAAGTATAAAAACAAGATATATAGTGATTATATTTTTCTGTCAGAAATTCAAGTTACTAATGTAAATTTCTTCTTAAGACCATACACAAAAAATACTTAATTAGAAATATGAAGTGTGTTTGTATATGTGTGTGTGTGTGTGTGTGTGTGTGTGTGTGTGTGTGTGTGTTGTTGTAATATGTTTCTCATGTAAGCACTGTGCAGGGGTGTCCAGACATTCACAGTAATTGTGTGAATATCTGCCTTGAGCTACCAACTCATGGACAATGTCTAAGTGTCCACTTTAGGCTTCCCAATGAAGAGGGGTATACTCAAGCTCATCCCTACTATTCATATGAGGGGCCTGTTTGGAAAGTTGTCTCCGCACTGTAGTAAACTGCAAGAAAAGCACTCTACCACTGAGCCACCTTCCCAACCCAAGGATTAAGATTCTTGTCTGTAATTTGGTCAAAGCTATGTCTCTTTATGTAGGCTACTAAAAATATATTTACTTAATTCCAGTAAATACATAAATTCTACTTCCATCTTTTTTAACAAATAAAAAATAAAATTGTTTGCTTTGTAAATTGATCAGAAGCATGGATTTTGTGGCTAGCTAGGTGATTGCACATCTGTATCTCTCTCTTCCTCTCTCTTTTTCATGATTCTCATAGACTATATGGTTGCTCCATAATTATCCTAATTTATTTTCCTTTTATATTTTTGGTTGCATCATTTCACTTTCTGCTCTGCCATTTCCCAAATCAGCACCACATAAACAGAACCATAGAAGTGATTTTGTGGCTCAAGTGGTAGAGCATTTGCCTTGATTTGAAGATCTCTTGGACGGTGCCTCAGCCCAGAGTCCAGACCCCACAACTAATTTTTAAAAAAATGAATCTAAATCCTTGATAATTCTAGGAACAGATCTGACTGAAATCATTTGAATCACACTTTTCCTGCACAGTGAAAGAAAAGGTCCAGGCTAGGAAAGCAGCTAGAAAAGGCAGGCAGATTTTATCTGTGACAAAACTTTGTGGAAAATAGTATCGAGGATTACTTACTGGTGATCCACTTGCATTGGAAGTATGATGCTGAACTATTGTTTGCTGATTCTGAACTATTGCTTTGATCATTGTATTATCCAAGAAGAAAAAAATGAAATTTAATTGATATCACAAGAAAGAAAAAAAAACATTTGAATACTTATATTGGGGTTCATTTCACCTAATATCAACTTATCTGACATTTCTGCTTGTCTCACAAATATACGTTATTGCAAATAAGGGAAACCATGGGACCTATGTTTAATTGGGCCTGGCTTACCTCACTTAATTAAATTTTTTCCAAGTCGTTCAATTTCCTAAGAAATGGAGCAATGTCATTCTTTCTGATAGAGGCATAGAATTATATTTTTTATATATACCACATTTTCTTGATCCATTCATCTACTGAGGGGCATCTGGGTTGGTTTCATATCTTACCTATGGTAAATAATGTTGCAATAAACACAGTCGTGCTGGTAACTTTAAAATAATCATGTTTGTATCATTTGGATAAATGTTCAGAAGTGTGATTGCTGGGAAATAGGGAAGTTCTATGTGGAGTCTTTTGAGGAATCTCTATACTACTTTCCAAAGTGGTTGAACAACTTTACATGCCCAACAACAATGCAGTAGGGTTCCCTTCTGTCCACATACCACCCAGAATCTGTTGTTAGAGTTCTTTATTATAGACATAATTGGGGTGAAGTGGAATCTGAATGTTGTTTTGATTTGCATTTATTTTATAGCTAGGGAGGTTGAGCATTACTTCATGTGTCTACTGGCCATCCTTCTTTCCTTTTTAGAGAAGTTTCTCTTTAAGGTTTTAGCCCACTTATTTATTGGGCAGTTGTTTCTGTGAAGATTTGTTGGTAGGGGATTTAATTTTTTGAGTTCCAGGTATATTTTAGATATGAGAACCTTGTCTGTTCTATGGCTAGTGAAGATCTTCTCCCAATCCGTGGGCTTTCTATTGTTCTTGCTAGCTTCATCCTTTGCCATGAAGAAACTGCATTTTCATGCAATCCCATTTGTCCAACCTTTCTTTGATTTGTTGTGTTTCTGGGTCTCTTTTAAGAAAATTTCGGCCTGTAACAAGGAGCCTTATAGTTTCTCCAATTCCATCCTGTAATATTTTCAGAGTGTCTGCTTTGACTCCAGATCTTTGATCTTTTGGAGTTGATTCTTTTGCATGGTGATATATAAGGATCTAGTTTTAGATTTCTACAAGTGATTAACCAATTTTGCTAGCACCATTTACTGAAGAGGCTGTCTTTCTTCCATTCCAATTTTTAGTTCCCTTATCGAAGATTAGATGGCTATAGGGCTGTAGGTTCATTTCTGGATTTTCAATTCTATTCCATTGGTCCTGAAGTCTGTTCTTGTGTCAGTATCAAGCTGTTTTGATTACAATGGTGGTGTAGTAGAGTTTGAAATTTGGTATTGATATTCTTCTGTCACTGTTTTTGATCATTTTTGCTATTCGGGGTCTTTTATTGTTCCATATGAATTTTTGGATTGCCTCTTCTATTTCCTTGAAGAATGAGGTTGGAATATTGATAGGTATAACATTGAATTTGTAGACAGCCTTGGCAAGTATTGCCATTTTCACGATGTGGATCCTTCCAATCCAGGAGCATGGGAGATTTTTCCACTTTCTAAGTAATGTTTTTATTTTCTGTTTCAGGTTTTTAAAGTTTTCATCAGCTGGGCACTGATGTCTCACGCTTGTAATCCTAGCTACTCAGGAGGCTGAGATCTGAGGATCATGGTTCAAAGCTAGCCAGGGAGGAAAGACCATGAGATTCTTATCTCAAATAAACCACTAGAAAACCAGAACTGGTTCTGTGCTCAAGTGATAGAGCTCTCCCCTTGAGCTGAAGAACTGTGGGAGAGCACCCAGGCCCAGAGTTCAAGACCCATGGCTGACAAAATCAAAAAAGTTTCCATCATTAAGTCCGTCACTTTTTGGTTAATTCCTAGGTAATTTATTTTCGCGGGGCTATTATAGATGGAATTGTTTTCCTGGTTTCCACCACACTTTTCTCATTGTTGGATTAGAGAAAAGCCATAGTCTTTCAGGGTTAATTTTATAACCGGCTATTTTGCCTAAGTTTCGAATCACTATGAGTAATTTGGGAGTGGATTCCATGGGATTCTTTAAATACAATATCATGTCATCTACAAAGAGGGAGAATTGTACTTCATCTTTCCCTATTTGGATCCATTGTATGTTTGCACCTTGTCTTAATGTTGTAGCTTGGCATTCTAATACTAAATTGAAAAAAATCTGGAGATAGTGGACATCCTTGTCCCCTTCTTTTATTATACAGAGGGGTTACAATTACATGGGCAAGATAATGAATACATTTCTTATCAAGCATTGTAGTCTCCTCCTTTATTTCACCTTCCCATCCCTTCTCATTCTCCCCCACCCCCACCCAATTCTCGCCCCCCCTCCCGCCCCGCATCAAAGTTGTAAAGTTCATTTTTGACATCACGACTTTAATCTCATTGTTGCAATGGCTCCACCTGTATCCCTATTTAAATGATCTGTTTTTCCCCTTCCACAATTTTACCGACATCAAATACAGTGAAAGGAGGGGATATACTGTGGGGGAGGGAACAAAGCAACAAAGAAATAATCTTGCAAATGTATTAGAAACAATCGCATGAAAGAAAAAATAATATTTGTATACATATCTTAGGGTTCATTTCCCTAATATCAAATTATCTGACCTTTTCTGCTTGACATATACTAGATATTGGTAATAATGGAAACCATAGGACCTATGTTTCTTTGGGCCTGGCTTACTTCACTTAATATAATCTTTTCCAAGCCATTCCATTTCCTAACAAACTGGGCAATGTCATTCATTGTGATGGAGGCATAGAATTCCTTCGTTTATATATACCACATTTTCTTGACCCATTCATCTACTGAGGGGCATCTGGTCAGTTCCATATCTTACCTATAGTAAATAATGCTACAATAAACATATACATGCTGGTAGCTTTAGTGTGGTCTTGTTTGTAAACATTTGGGTAAATAGCGCATAGGCTGAAATTTTCTTAATAGAGACACAGAAACACAACAAATCAAAGAAAGGTTGGAAAAATGGGATTGCATGAAAATGCAGAGCTTCTGCATGGCAAAGGTCATAGCTAGCAAGATCAATAGAAAGCCCACGGATTGAGAGAAGACCTTCCCTAGCCATACAACGGACAAGGGTCTCAAATCTAAAATATACCTGGAACTCAAAAAATTAAATCCCCCAACCACAAATCTTCAAAGAAACAACTGCCCAATAAATAAGTGGGCTAAAGCTTTAAAGAGAAACTTCTCTGAAGAGGAAAGAAGGATGGCCAATACACAAATGAAAAATGCCTCCGTAGCAATAAAAAAATGCAAATCAAAACAACATTGAGATATCACCTCACTCTAGTTAGAATGGCTAAAATCAAGAACTCTAATAACAACAGATGCATGAGGGGATGTGGAGAGAAGGGAACATTACTGCATTGTTGGTGGGAGTGTGAATTTGTCCAACCACTTTGGAAAGTAATATGGAGGTTCCTCAAAGGCTCGACATAGAGCTTCCCTCTGACCCAGAAATCCGTTGTCCACTTCTTGATTTAAGAGAAAATGGCTTTAGTTTTTCACCATTAAGTATATTGTTGGCTGTAGTTATGTCATATACAGCCTTTATTCTGTTGAGGAATGTTCCCCGGTTTCCTCATTTTTCCAGAGCCTTCATCATAAAGGGTTTGTTGGATGTTGTCAAATGCTATTTCTCAAAAAATTGAGATAACCATATGGTTCTTATCCTTGCTCTTGTTGTTGCGATGTATTATATTAATTGATTTGCATATATTGACCCAACTTTGCATCCCTGAAATGAATCCTGTTTGATCGTGGTGTATTATTTTTTGGATGAATTGTTGAAGTCAATTGACCAAAATTTTGTTTAGAAATTTTGCATCAATGTTCATCAAATAAATGTGTTTAAACTTCTCTTTTTTGATGAGTTCCTGCCTGGTTTGGGGATGAGGGTTTTGATGGCCTCATTGAATAAGTTCTGTAGTGAACTTTCTCTTTCAATTTCATTGAAGAGTTGGAGTAGTATTGGTGTGAGCTCTGCTTTGAAGGCCTTGTAGAATTCTGATGTAAATCTGTCTGGTCTTGGGATTTTTTTTTTAGATAGGACTTCTCTTATTGCTGTTTCTATCTTAATGCTTGATAAGGGCCTGTTATAATAGTTTAACTCATCTTGGTATAATTTCTGCATGTTGATATTTGCTATAAAAAGGTCCATTTCTGCCGAGTTCTCAAACTTATTAGCATAGTTTTGAGAAGTATTCCCTTATAATGTTCTGAATCTTGGTTGATTCTTTGGTGATGTTCATTCTCAACTCTGAGTTTATTTATTTGGGTGAGTTTTCTTCTTTTTCTGATAAGATTTGTTAAGGGTCTGTCAATTTTTTTAATGTTTTCGAAGAACCAACTCTTTGCTTTGTTGATTCTTTCTACGTTTTTTTTTTGGGGGGGGGATCTAATTCATTTAATTCTTATTTAATTTTAATTATTTCTTTCCATCTACTGGCTTGGGGTTTATCTTGCTGTTCTTTTTCAAGGAGGTTCAGATGTGTCATTAAATTGTTGGTTTCATGTATCTCCAACTTGCCTCTGAGTACTTCCTTTTCTGTGTCCCAGAGGAGCTGGTAATTTGTGTGTTCGTTTTTGTTGAATATCATGAACAATTGAATTTCCTTTCTAATCTCTTACATGACTTACTCGTGATTCAACAGTATGTTGTTCAGCCTTCATGTGTTACAGGACTTTGGGTTTTGGCATTGGAATCTAATTTTATTTCCTGTGGTCTGAGAGAATGCAAGGTATAACTTCAATGTTTCTGAATTTGGACTTTTGTTTTGTGACCTAAAATGTGGTCAGTTTTTGAAAATGTTCTATGTGCTGCTGAGACAAACGTGTATTTTGATACTGCTGGGTGAAATATTCCTTAGATATCTGTTAAATCTAGTTGATCCTTGCAGTTGTTTAGATCTGTAGTTTATTGAGTTTTTGCGGAGTTGATCTATCTAGTAGGCATAGTGATGTGTTAAAATTCCCAACAATTAATGTCTTTTGATCTATGTGAGCTTTGAGGGAAAGTAGTGTTTCTTGGATAAATTTACATGCTCCATTGTTTGGTAAATAGATATTTAGAATTGTAATATCCTCCTGAATGAGCAATCCTTTAATTAGTATGTAGCGACCCTCTTTTTCTCTTCTCACTAATTTTAATTTGAAGTCTATTTTATCTGAAATTAGGATTACAAATCCCACCTGTTTATGGGTGTCATTTGCTTGGTAGATTTTGTTCCAGTCTTTCACTTTCAAAATGTGTTTGTTTTTATGGGCAGGGTGTGACTCCTGAAGGCAGCAGACAGAAGGATTTTGCTTTTTAATACAACTAGACAGTCTATGTCTTTAATTGGAGAGTTAAATCCGGTAATGTTGACAAATAGGTCTTAGAGGTATTATTTTATTGTGAAAATGCCATACAGATTATTTACAATTACATGGCCAAGATAATGAGTACATTTCTTATCAAACATTGTTGCCTCCTCCTTTGTTTACCCATCCCATCACTTCCTAGACTCCCCTTACCCAATTCTCTTCCCCCCACCAAAGTTGTAAAGTTCATTTTTCAACGTAACGACTTGTACATTTCACAGCTGCAATGGTTCCACCTGTATTCGTATTTAAACAATTTGTTTTTTCCATTCCCCTCTACAAATTATAACAACAACAAGTACAGTGAAATCTGAAGTTATTTTTTGTTATGTCGAAAAATGAACTTTACAACTTTGGCCGAGGAATGTGGGAGGGAGGCAGTAGGGATCAGTGTGGGGGGAGGTGAAAGGGATGGGAATAGGAAACAAAGAAGGAAGCAACAATGTTTATAAAGAAATATACTCATTACCTTGCCCATGTAATCGTAACCCCTTGGTACAGTATTTTCACAAAAAAACTTCAAAAATGTTTATCACTTATTATAATTCAAATACCAAGTAAGAGTAATTTTATATAATCATTACAGGTATCATTTTATAACTATCATACAACAGAATAAACGACCAGTCCCAATTATTACCTACCTAGCATAATTCTTAATTCCTAATCATTACATAATACATTAAATAATCTAAATAGTCATGTCTTTAACATAGACATAAATATTCTATCCTTTTTACGTAAAATTTTCAAGGGCATATATTCATGTTTGTAAGAAATGTTCACAGCAGTTAAAAATGCTTTTGTGAAATTGTGAGACATGTTGTTGTTGTTGTTGTTGTTTGCAAGTCCTGGGCATTGTCCCTAAGCTTTTTTGTGCTCAAAGCCAGCACTGCACAATTTGAAGCACAGGGCTAATTTCTGGTTTTGAATGATTAATTGGAGATAAGAATCTAACATGTACTATTCTGTCGGGGCTACATGTGAAAACAATTGTTAGATCTCAGCTGCCAGAGGAGCTAGAATTATAGGCGTGAGTTACCGGCACTTGGTTTGATGAAATTTTAAATTTTAATAATATTTAGGATGTTTGTTTCACTTTAATGCACATAATTCTATACATAAATAAATAAATAAATACATATATATGATGACCAATTCCCTCTAAAAATGTATGACTTCCTACACATAACATTTATTCAAACACACACACACACACACACACACACACACACACACATATTTCTGAATACATACAGTCTCTCTAAAACTTTTATGCTACTATTTTTTACCCTTTTCATTTCAATGATATATAGTCTGTTTTTCCAAAAGTTTCCTAGACTAAAATGACTAATATTTCAATAGAAAGTAGAATATATTATTTTCAAGTTAATTTTAGATATACACATGATGTTGTAGTAATATTTATAGTATATTACTTGAAAAAATTCTGTTCAAACCCTTAAATATTTGTGTGTAATGACCGGGAGAGAAGAAGTTAGTTCATACTGGTTAGAAATGTGCAATGCTTCAAAATCTGTTCAATAATTTGTTTTAATCACCTAATCAAGCTACCTGTTATGGTTTAGTTTATTTATTTATTTATTCAAAAATTTAACATGGATGCATGCAAAGTGGTAATATTTAAAGTATTAATCGAAATAAAAATAATACAAAATCATAGACACATACCCGACTTTCAATAATTAGCACTTATGATGCTAACAATAATTGTGTTGAAGATGATGATGACCAGAGTGACGCTGATAATGACAATGTTATGATTGAAAAGGAAAAATTTTTAGTCATCTTTGAAGCTAGATTTCCCACATTGAATACATAATAATAAACAGTGTTGTATTATATACAATAACAAGAGGAGAGTTTCAATATCAAGAAATACAATCAGATAATCAGATGACACAGTAAATCCCTAATGTTATTCTTTTTTTTTTAATTTAATTTTATTTTATTTGAGAATATACTGTACAGAGGGGCTACAATTACATGGGCAGGATAATGCATACATTTCTTACCAAGCATTGCAGCCTCCTCCTTTGTTTACCCTTCACCTCCCTTCCCAGCCTCCCCCCTCCCCCCACCCAATTATACCCCCCTCCCCCCCCCACACCGACATTATAAAGTTGGTTTTGACATGACATTTTGTACTTCTCATTGTTGCAACAGGTCCACCTGAATCCTTAAACGACTTGTTTGTCCCCATCTCCTCCACATGTTATACTGACATCAAATATAGTGAAGGCGGGGGTTACACTGTGGGGGAGGGACATACAAAGCAACAAAGAAATAATCTTATAAATGCGTTAGAAACACATGCATGAAAGAAACGAAAACATTAAAATACATATTTAAGGCTTCATTTTCCTAACATAACATTATCTGACCTTTTCCGCTCTCAAGGTCCTAATGTTATTCTTACAGTCTCTCTAATGTATACTCACTTTTCTTGGTGGTATTGTTTGTTTATAAATAAAATGGTTTATTTTCACATGGTTATTATCCCACATAGATAAAATGTAATAAGCTGAGTGCTTTGTTATCAAATGATCTCGTTTGTTCAAGCCTTGGGAACTTATGAGAAAGCCTTTCACCACCCACATAGCCAGTGGCTTAGTTTTATATCCCTAGAAGGTAACAACACATGCCTCACGCATGGTTCACTCATTAGGCAGAAATCTTTGGTCAGTTTTAGTTTCTATCCAGTTCACTGAAGAAAATCTATGTATAAATTTATGAAGAACACTTGGCAACACATAAAGCAATAAGAAAATTTCGATGGATTAAGATTAATTTTCAACTTTGTGGGATTAGTTCAAGTAACATTCTCATATAGATACTATTCAATAACCAATGTTTTCCAATGATATGTTGAGTATGTTCTTCAATACAAATGTAGACACATGACCCAATTTACATAATACCATTTACATATCTGTAGTTGCCTTAATAGGACACAACCCTTAGAGCCAGGAGGTAAACTTTATTTTATTTCTGCATGAAACAATTTGTGACTTTATACCAACAAACTGAATTTGACTCTTCCCTTATTTGTAAGCTAAGGTGGAAAATGTAAGGACTCTTCACTTTTCTTTTTTCTTGCTCTAGGAGTAAGCAAATGTATTCTTCAATATTTCTGGTAGATTACATCCATTTACAGCTGAGAAATGTAAGGCCAACAGTTAATGTAGTGAGTAAATAATGATACTAGAATTTGTGTCTGAGCTCTTCCCTCTGCATACTTACAAGGAGCAGTAATTTGTTGATTGAGAGTACCAATATGAAAAGACTATGGGGAACAACATATTTTATAAAAAGTTGTTTAAGACTAGGTGACCAGTGATGAGTACCTGAAACAGACTTGTGTCAGGGGCATAAAAAGGAGTACATAGAAATCATATTAGTGCTGGGCACCAGTGACTCATGCCTGTAATCCTGTCTACAAAGGAGGCTGAGATCTGAGGATTACAGTTCAAAGCCAGCCCGGGCAGAAAAGTACATGAGACTCTGATCTCCAATGAAAACCACTAGAAAACCCGAAATTGGTGCTGTAGCTCAAGAGGTAGAGTGCTCGCCTGGACCTGTAGTGCACAGGGACAGCACAAAGGCCCAGAGTTCCAGTCCCACGACCAACAAAAACAAACAAACAAACAAAAAAGAAATCAAATTAGTAACAGAAACTGAAAACTTCTTGATCATTCATCTTATATAATGGGTGGGAGTAGAAGGGTAAGAAGAAATCTAAAGGATTCTACATCTATGGCCCGGCAAATGTGTTAGTGATATTCTTGGTGGTGATAAGGATTACAGGTGAAAATGATGGATTTAGGGAAAAAAAACTCTCTGATAGTTCTAAAGTTTGTATTAAACAGATGCAAAGATTGATCTGTTTAGGTATCATCAAAATATCCATGACCATGAATATGAAAAAGAATGATAAAATTAGGGGCAATATTAAAGGGAAGAGGAAAAGAAAAGTTATGATATAAGTGTAGCAATGTGAGCACCAGTGTGGACAAGATTGGAAGAAAGAGATAAGGGCATTTGTCGAAATTGTCTCTAGTTTGCTAATGGATGAAGAATGGAATTGAAAATAGCAGAGGAAAACAAATCAACATGCAGATATTATGATTTTATAATTCTAATATGAAAGAACTGAAGCTTTTGTTTCATGAAGAAGAAAGTTTAGACTGTAATTTCAATGCAAGGCATCAGTTGTAATGAGTCTGAAGTCTTTTCCTTCAAGATATCCAAGAGTATTATTCTCATTCTCTTAAGAGTAAATAAGTAATTATTTCATTAGCTTTGCCTAATATTAATTTACTTGTAGAAAATAAGTTAAAAAATCCTCTCTCGGGCTGGGAAGGTGGCTAAGTGGTAGTGTTTGCTTTGCATGCAAGAGGCACTGGGTTCAATTGTTAAGTAAAAATAATTCTTAAGCAAAAAGAAAAAAGCCAGAAGTGGCACTGTGGCTCAAATGGTAGAGCACTAATTGAGCTGACAAGCTGAGGGACAGCGCCCATGCCCAGAGTTCATGCCCCACGACCGGACTCCAAAAGTAAAACACTAAAACTACCAGCACAAGTATGTTTTTTGCAGCATTATTACCATATCTAAGATATGGAACCAATCCACATGCCCCTCAATAGATGAATGGATCAGGAAAATGTCCTATATATACACAGTGGAAGTTCATGGTTCTATCAAAAAGAATGACACAGCCCCTTTTTTAAGAAAATGGAAATACTTGGAAAAAAATCATTATGTGAAGGAAGCCAGACTCAAAGAAACATAGGCTTTATGGTTTCCCTCATTTTTATTAATTAATATATGCTTAGTATAGTCATGGCAGATAAGTTCATTTTTTACACTCTTCATATTCGCTTTTTTCTCTCCAACCTCCTCTCCCATTCCCTTCCTTCTGTGTGTGTGTGTGTGTGTGTGTGTGTGTGTGTGTGTGTGTGTGTGTGTGTGCAGTAATGAAACTTGACTCAGAGCCTAAAAATCTTGCTTGTTTTTTTTTTCACTCATGACTGGCTGAATCTGTACTATTTTAACCAAGGTTTCACTCTGTGTTTGATTGAACAATTGAGCATAAATGTCTCGTGGATTGCTACCCCAGCCATCTGTGAACCATGATCTTCCAATCTCAGCCTCATGAGATGAGATACTGGCATCTAGCTCTATTGCCAAGTGTCATTTGCTTTGTTTTGTTTTGTTTTTGTTGCTTTTTTGCATCCAAAATCTGTATGGAAAACAAATCATTTATAATCAGGACTATTCACATAAAATATGTGTTGTTTAAAGATTACCTTAATAATGTAATCCTTTTGCATGCACATTATGCGATTTGATGTTTCGAACTCTATTGTTGCAGTCAAGTCACTTATATATAATTTGAATCTTCTTGTCTTGATGTTATAGAGTGTTACGTGTCCAAAAACAGAATTTATCAAGGTTTAACTCTGCAATACTGAAGCAGGACCTTTATAATTATTCAATGTCCTGTAAATCATAAGTTTACCATTTCTTGAGGCACCATATGGGCACAAATATTTTCCTATAATACCTCCTCATATTTTAGACCTCAATGCCATGCAATGCACACTTCTGCCAAATATGCAAGGGCATCCTTTGTAATTTTCCATGGATTTTCACTGTTCTTCTCTCTACTCTCCAGTGCTAAGTCCTGTGACGCTCATGCTGATTTCCTCCCCTGTTATATTCATCATTGCATCTTGGGAACTCCTGGTATGCATTTCTGTACTTCTGTTCATTCTCCTTGTGCTTCAGCTTGTACCCCTCTCACCTTGAAGGGCTAAAAATTGGGGATATTTGTTTTACTCTTTATCTCAGACATCTATCTTTACTTTCTAGAAATACATTCATGAAATTCCTTGTGTAAAGTCTAGTGTTTTGAAAATTATTACTGCATCTTCATGGCTTTGTTATGTGGCAGAAGGGAAGAACATAGATCAGTACTGTAACTTAGGTAAAACATTATTGCAATCATGCTTCAATAGATGTTGTTCATTGGATAATGTTTACTTCAAGGTCTGCCTGCCTGCTTCCTTTTCACTGTTTTGTTTATTTTTCAATGTAGTCTTTTCTTCTGGAAAATATTTATGGGCCTAGTGAAGATCAATTCCTACTGCAATTAGTCATTAATTTTATTCTAACTTCATTTCACAGATCCTTCTGATCTTCTTCAGTGTCTGTGTAGTGCTTCACATTTTTAGGTATGTTTTAACATCGATGCATCAATGATGAAGACACATTCCTTAAGTCACCATTTTGATGACTGAAAAGAAACCATGCTGCAATCTCACTATATGGCAATTTTCTGGTTTTGAATTCTTTTAGATTAAAATTGATGCTGGACAACAAACATTCTGTGTACAATTTTATATTTTCCTAATTATTTTAGTATATTTCCCAATATCATATAAAGTTAAAACATTATCACTTACTTAGTTTTAGGATTTCTAAAACAGTCAGAGTAAAAGTTCTATTCATTCACAATTTTAAGATAATAGAGGGTCCATTATGACCAAGTGAGATATTTTAAAAATTTTATGTGTAGTCCTTAAAGGTTGTGCTGGGGAATCAAGTGCTGTGTTTCATGTGTCTTAGTCTACTGGCAGCCTATGAGCCTGATGTGACCTGTGGTTTTATTTTCACTCAACTGGAATAAAGAAATATTTCACTAGAAAGGAATTATTAATTGCTTACTTTCTCCAATATCTCTCACAAACATGAAAGTAATATAATTCTACACTGACTGAAAATGGTGTTCCTATTAGAGTAATTGTTTATTTTTTGTAGCCCCACTCTTCACTAAGTCTTGTCCCTTTCTTATCTCCCCTTCCCATAAAACTTGACTGGATCCACTGGAAATGCACTTCCAGTCAGCCTCGTTCATAAAGAACCCAACCTTAACTAACCTACCCCCTGTTAGTCCTGCTATAAACTTTCAAAGGACTGACTGCAACCAGAATCCTTCCTGGAAGTCCTCCTCCTGCTATAGGGAAAGCCTTCTTCCACTCCACACCTTCCTGGAATCCCTGCTCTGCACCACCAGAAACCAGGCCACATCCATATCTCCTCCTATGATCTGCCTTGCTGCACCAAGATCCCCGCTTACATGGGGCTCCTCCCTCTAATCATAACTTCATCCACCAGATACCCCGTCCCTAACTATTCTATTCACTCATAGTCCCATTGCTCACATATTCTATTACTTCCAAGCTCCTCTTGTCCCTTTCATACCCCACTCCCAACCAGACTTCTCCCTCGACCCCTCCTTGTTTCATCAGAAACTCCATCCATAATTAGTCTACTTCTTAGTGTCCTAATGTCTCAAACCCAGCCCTGAACACACCTCTTTCCACAAAGCCCTTCATGCTAAACCAAAAACACTCCACCTCTCTATAACTGCCCTTGTAGCCCGTCTTATTTGACCAGAAGTTTCTCACACAGCCCATCTCCTGCCTGGAAAGCCAGCCCTGCTCCACCAAAGGCTTCTCTACCTCCCATATCGACTCACTCAATGGTGGCTGCATTGTTCCCGAGATGAATCCTCCCCTTATTGGATCCTCCTGCAGATCCACATCCTACTCAACCAATTACCCTGTCCATAATTACCCTACACCTTTGTAAATCTTCCACTCCTTTTCAAAGTCTCTCTTCCAATTAACCCCATGGCTCCAAGCCCTGACCTGCTCTAGAAAACCCCCACTAGACAACCCCAACCACACTATCCCATCTCTCGACACCCACATTGTTCCACTTCAAACCACTGCATCTGTTGGCTTCCCTCTGGAAGCCTCAGCAGGCTCAACTGTAAATCCCTGTTCCTTCATAGTCCCTTTTTGAAGGTTGCCTTGCCCCACTGGAAACCCTGTCCAAAGTCTAATGTCCTACCTTGCAACACTGAAATCTCCACCCAACCTTACTACTCTTTTTGAAGTGGTGACTGGCTACACCAGAAACCCTGTCCTAACTAATCTAGTCCACTGGATCCTATCCCTTTTCTCACAAAGCTCTGGTCCTGAAAAATTCCTCCATACATTGTTATTACATCCTGCTCTGCCAGAAACCCCACTTCCAGCCTAACACACTTCCCAAAGGCCTGCCATTCTCCACCAGAAACCGCGCCCGTTCCTCGCCCACTTCTTCCCAGCACCGTTATGCCCTCTCACAGACCCTGAAAAGCCTCTCCCTCATAGCTCTGCATTCCTGCTCCAGAATCCCCACCTTTGTCAGCCTCTTGCCTTCATTCTCTTCCCTGCCTTATGGGAAACCTCACCCTACATATTCCACCAGAGTTCACAGTGCTACACCACAACCCTCCTTTAAGTAACCTCCTCCTTTGTAGCCTTGTACTTCCTTTTCAAAGCTCTGCCCCAAACAGGCTCCTCCCCAGTGACCCTGCCTTCTTCCACTGAAACGCCATCCACCTCCCAGTCTCCATCCTAAAGTCCCACATACTCCACAAGAGACCCTGCTCCTAACAAGCCTAGTCTTTCCTCTCCCCTCCCTGCTGTCTCAAAGCCCTACACAGACTGGCTTTCACCCTCAAAGCCCCACCCAGCTCTACCACAGAGGCTGTGCCAATAGCAACTCCTCCCTTGAAATAGACAGGGCACCACAGGAAACCCCACAGCACCTCATCCTTGAAGTTCCACCTAGGAACTTTTATTACAAATGTGATTTTATAATGGTCACAGGATTCATATTAATCAATATGATAAGAAGCAGTATTGCCAATAGAAAACAAAAATTAGATAGCTATTAGATGCCTTAGTCTAGTTTGGGGTTCTGTTACCAGGCAGATACAAATTGTGTGAAAATGTGTGAAGATGATTCCTCTAACTGGAAAGCATTCTGTGAAGTATCCGTAAGGTTTCATGAGTGATCATTTTTATTATTTCTAGAATTTTCGTGCACATTTGTGTCCATTAATTTAAAAATTTTAGTTATTTTAAATCCTCTGGTTTGGTTGAGGAAAGAGTATTAAGATGTAATAAAATGACTTTCAAAACATCTTTCTAATGAATAATTTTGGATTTGCTTACTTTACTATGTACCAGAGTTTTTAGTAACAGAAATTCTCTACCACAATCCACTTTGAATTTCCTCCTTCCACTAAAGTGCCCATTGGAACAGATTAAAGTGAGATTTTACAGGTAGAATGCCAGAAATATGAACGTATTTGAGATCATAACAAAATCATGATGAAGACCTTACCAACTGTGGTTTAAATTTGCTAATGAAAGGAAGTTAAGCATATTTAACTGCAGACTTTCTGAAGACTAGAAGACAAAAATATAAGAAATACTCTCTTATACCATGGTTCTGAAAACAAAACAAAACCAAGGAAAGACAACATAATGAGACAGAAGGGAATGATGAACTTGTACATGTGATATAGAATGTAAAAATACACTGAATCAGGTAAAAATAATTTTGGTCACAATGCCTGGTTGTTCAATATATTTCATTGTATATATTGTTCTTTGTTAACCTGTGACTTAATAAAGGTTTCAGCAGGGATCTGCCAAAGTAGTTCTGTAGTTAGTCAATTTCATCATTGCAAGATCATCAGGAGGATAAACTCCCACACACCTTAACATACCTGCAACAGCACTAGACATACATTCCTATTGGTCCAATTGTGTAAGGCAGACCTGTATTTAACCCAAGGTTTGTATGTGGTATGCTATGGTTTTTTGGGGCTTGATACAAAATATCCCTGCCCAGAATTAAATGATGGCATTTATAGCTCAAATGATTTAGTGTCATTGTTAACATCTAAGGCATGCTGAGGTTTTTATTTATACCTCTACATTTCCCTTTCTTTCATCCGCCCTTTCTTTCTTTTCTTTTCCTTTCTTTCTTTCTTTCTCTTTCTTTTCTTTCTTTGTTTCTTTGTTTCTTTCTTTCTTTCTTTCTTCTTTCCTTTTTTCCTCTTTTAGGAAATAAGTATAAATTTACATATCTTGTTTGCTGAACAAGTATTCTACAATTAGAATAATCCTTTTTCGATTTATTTACTTTGTTCATAGGTTATCCATTTTGCTGAGGGCTGAACACAGGCTAAGTTCCTCAGCTGTGTCTGCCAAGCAGAGGGGATCACAAATGCATTCCAACATGCGAACCTTTAGGATGATATGAGACTCTTATTACTTTCCTTGAAAACTGGTTCTGATCTTTGATCCTCTCAAATTCTACCTCTTCAATTAGTAATGTGAGTTCTAGTAGTCTGTCCTCAGTATAGATCGTCTAAATGATTACTGAATGCAATTTCCCGTTAATCTCTTTCTTTGCCAGTCCAGGGGCTGTTATAGCTTTATTTCAAGACAAATTTTGTGTATATATGCACATTAGCTTTAAAATATTACTTTTCCCCCCTTTTTTTCCTTTTTGATTTTCTTGGTCAAGGGGCTTCAATTTTGGGTCTGGGCGCTGTCTCTAGGCTCTTCAGATCATGGCTAGCACATTACCACTTGAGACACATTGCCACTTCTGGTTTTCTGGTGGTTAATTGGAAGGAAGAGTGTCATGGATTTCCTTCCAGGACTAACTTTTAACTACTATCCTCAGATCTCAGCTCCTGAGTAGCTAGGATTACAGGCATGAGCCACTGGCCTCCAGCTGAAAATGTTACTTATTTTAGGTTCTGTGATTTAGTTGAGGGAGTAACATGAGTGTGTAGAAAGGTAAAATTCAAGTTACCTCTCTAAATAATTTCAGAGTTTAATTTTCATATGCATTGCAGTTATTAATAACAGAAACTCCCAAAGTAACAGAATTATCCTTCATTTTCTCCTTCCCATAGGTACTATTGGAAGAGAATGAGTGAGATCTAAGACAATATGTACTTGAAATTATAAAAAAAATATTTTGATGATACATAAAGAGCCAGATCACACAATGTACTATTCATTTTCTAAAGAAAGGAATGTCATAAAAGTATATATATTGGCAGGCTACTCACCTGAAAACCAAAGAAAAAACAAGATCATAAAAAAGCTGAAGGGGATCAGCAACCATGTAAATGTGATATAGCATTAGGGACTTTAAGACATAAACTGGTTCAGGTAAAGTAATAGTTTAGGAAATTTATCTGTTCAATTAATTTATTCATTACAATTTTTTAATTTTTATTTACATGTCATTTAATATATAAATGCATACATGTGATATATATACATATATATACATATATATATATATATGTATATATATGTATGCATGTATCAGCAGTATCTGTCCAGTTAACTGTTAGGTTATGTATGGTTAGGTAATTTCACCATGTCAAGTTAATAAAAAAGATGGAATTCCATAAACATTTACAATACTGCAGCACCACTGCACATGCGAATTTAAGTGTAAACTAGACCTGTGTTTAACCAAAGATTTATATACATGTTGTTATTTTTTCATCTAGTCTTAATACAAAATGTGTGTGCTCCTAGAAATGAATGATGGCATTTATAACTACAATAATTTAGTGTAAATCGTTACATTGATCACATGCTCAGTATGAGTTGTTCTTTCTTTCCTTTTCTTATTTTAACTTTAGGAAGTTGATTTGAGTTTTGATGTTGTGTTTGCCAGACAAGTATTCCACCACTGGAGTAACTCCACCAATCCTTTCTTGTTTAAGTTACTTTAATCATAGAGTAGCAATTTTTGCACCCAGTCCAAAAAGCAGGGATCATGATTGCATTCCAATATCCCTCCCTAGTAGGTTGATGTGGGTGATACTTTACTTCCTAGACTGATTCAGAACTGTGATCCCCTCAAATTCTACCTCTTTAGTTAATTGTGTGAGCTCCAGTTCTCCCTACTTCTAGAAGATAGGACAGACATAAATGATTACAGGTAATTTGAGTGAATCATTGGCTAATATAGGTGATTTGATATTAAAGTGTAGGTTAAGTTTGAAAGTATAATCACAGTAGTGAGATATTTTGCTAAGTAATTTTGTTTCTCATTAATAACACATCTTGACCAGAATTAAGGACTTACTTTCGCTGTCTGTCAACTTGTATATCATTTGGTAAAAATAAACTTCATGTCTTCCATGTGGGATAAAGAACTTTGAATGGTCTGATGTGCTGGTTCACATCTATAATCATGGTTAGCAATCAGAAATAAATAGATCACAATTTGAACATAGCCTAACCAAAAATTTAAGAAGTCCCAATCTCAACAAACTAGTGGATCATGTTAATCATGCCATTAATCTCAGCACCACAAGAGGCTAAGTCTCTGTCTAGTACCTGTGTCACTTGAGTAACTAGGACTCTTGGAGGCAGTCACCTCTACTAATGCAGAAACTGGGCTGAGATTTAGCAAGAGGAGGGAGAAGTCTTCCCCACCTTCCCAGGGTGGACCTCACAGAATGCAGTGAGCGTGCTTGCTTTCCTCCTACACATGGCTTGAGATGCCATGCTGCTTAGTGTTCATTATTTCATTCCACTGACCTGTGGTAGAGGTATAAGAAAGCATTAAATAAATTTCACATGTGCCAATTGAGCTGCTCTCCCAGCTTGTGTGTTCAACTCAGCAAGTGTTCATTATTTGAGAGTTGAGAATACCTAGTTAGGGGAGGGTGGGGGGGTGAGTGAAAGGGAGGAGAGAGAGAGAGAGAGCTGGGCACCGGTGGACCACACCTGTAATCCTAGCTATTCAGGAGGCTGAGATCTGAGGATTGCAGTTCAAAGCCAGCCTGGGCAGGAAAGTCCGTGAAAACCTTATCTCCAATAAACCACTCAAAAACCAGAAGTGGCACTGTGGCTCAAGCGGTAGAACAGCTGAGGGAAAGTGCCCAAGCCCAGAGTTCAAGCCCCACGACCAACTAAAAAAACAAAAGAGAGAGAGGGGGAGGGATAAAAGAAGGGAAGGAAGGAAGGAAGGAAGGAAGGAAGGAAGAAAGAAAGAAAGAAAGAAAGAAAGAAAGAAAGAAAGAAAGAAAGAAAGAAAGAAAGAAAGAAAGAAAAAGAAAAAGAAAGAAAGAAAGAAAATGACTGAGAACGAATTGTTTAGAGTCAGGAGTCATATGTCAGAGGTACTACCTTTGTTTGTTGTTAGGTCTGCCCCAGGTCATGCAGACCCTATACAAACACCTTCCCAATTCTTGGCTAAGTTTCAAACCTTTATGTGTTGCCTAGTGTCTGGCACACCTGGAGGCAGCCACCTCCCCATCCTGTTAAGTCACAACCTGGTCAACCTCTGGTCGCACTTTCCATCTGACCAGAGTTGAGTCCCGGAACTTGAAGTCACACCCAGATCCAGTGTGGCCAGAGTTTCCCCCTAACTGCCACACCTCATCTGGTCTTTCACATAGATACATCCTTGCCCGAGTTTGGGTCGCCCCATTTTTTTAACATGCATTTCCACCATGTATGGCATGGGCAGCAGTTCAGTAAATAAACTTCTTTACCTGACTGAATACTGTGTGGTGTTCTCTTTATTGGCTACCTAAAGAAACTCACCTCATTAATAAACTTTAACTTCAAAGTTTCTAGTTATGAATGCATGGATATTTTTGTGACACATGTGAGATGAGTATCTACAAAACATATTTACTAACATCATTTAACAGTATAATTCTGCCTGGAATCTTTAATAGCAGCATAATTAACCATAAAGTCTATTTTGTTTGCTTTGCTTTGCTTTGTTTTGGCTTAAAGTAATAGAAGAGTTGGTGAGACAATCTGTGTGAAGCCTCATGGTCTGTGTTGGAGGGGCAGAATGATGTAGGCTCCGGCCTCAGGATTATCTGAGGACTGTGTTTGTGTATGTGGAAAGCTCTTGGCATGCCAGGCTATAGAGGGAACATGTTCTCTCTATCTCAAAGCTCTTGTCAGACTCTTGGGAGCTGAGGAAGTAGCTCTTCTGCTTACTTAAGCATAGACGAACAGCTAGTCAAGCATTTTCCTGAGTACGGGGAAGTGGTTTGAGCTTGCTCTAAAATAGTTTAGATAAAAATGTACAAAGACTTATCACATAGTTTAAGCAAAATTGTATCTGTTGAAATTCTTTGTGTGAATGTCTCCTGACTAAATCTTGGCAAAGATAATACTTGCTTGTCCTTAAATAAGCACTAGCCATAAAACACAGCATGCAGTGGCAATTGTTATTTGCACTCTGCAACCCTTGTGTCCTGGTGATTTTGCGACCCTTACCCAGGGACCCCAATGCCTGAGATGTTGACAATTGGCATCCAAACAGGAACCCTGCATTGATGAATACAGGAAGGGATATTCAGGTAAGTACTTTTAATTACAGGGTGATGGGACAAGTTAAGTCTACTCCATACTTACATATGCTAAAATATTTACTTGCTGCTTATGGTGTAACTATTTCTTCTTTTGACGTAGAAATGTGCATTAATGTAGTTAGGGAATGGAATCCTTGGTTCCCCGACAAAGGGACGTTAGATGTTGATAATTGGAAATGAGTAAAGTATAATGTAGAAAGAGCTGTTCGAGAAGGGGAAAGGATTCCTGCTAGATTTCGGTCCATTTGGGCTATTTTAAATAGCATTTTTAAAGCTTTAAATGAGAAAAAATTAATAGTGGACTTAAAGAAAGAGGACACGCCTTCTATTGTAGATTTTCTATTGGACTTTGAAGTCAAAGACGCAATAGATAAGGCTGCATCACAATTAACAGAGAAAAAACCAGAGGTAAAGAAAGCTGAAAAGGAACAAACTGAAAGCATAAATAGAATGTCTGAGCAAATGGAGTTGATTTTATCAAGATTACAACATATGGAGTTAGAAATTAGCAGAGTGAAAGGAGCTTGCTGAAGCAATTTTTACCGCGTCACTCCCTCACAAAACAGAAGGCTCAGACAGTGTGTTTGATGATGAAATGCCTATTTTTTCTTATCCTGTAATTTGACCACCTCCTATGAATGGTTTTGCTCAACCAGCCAGATATGACGGTGTTGCTGTCGATGATATTGGTAAACTTAAGAAGGCAGTGATGTATGGTCCTCAGTATCATTATGTTAAGGAATTGCTTAATGCGCATCAGCGACATTATAATAATTTTGTTCCCGAGGATTGGAAGATGCTTTGTAGAGCCTTGCTTACGGAACCTGAATACCTACAATGGCAAATCTGGTTTACTGAGTTATATACAGAAAGGACTAGACAAAATGCACAGAGCAATAATCCACACCTGCAGGTCATAACCTGTCCCATGTTGAGTGGGACAGAACAATATGCAGATGCTCATATGCAAGTGAACTCTCCTGAAGAGATCCATGAGCAGTTTAGAGACATTGGTATTGAGGCATGGGGGAGGATTCGGCTGGTAGGAGAGCATTATGGCTCCTGGACTAAAGTAATGCAAAAACCTAATAAACCCTATGTTGAATTTTTATCATGATTGACACTGACCCTGTAACATACTGTTGTGGGCGAGGCTGTACTGCAACAACTACTGGGCATGTTGGCTTATGAGAATTCTAATGAGGACTGTAGACGAGCCCTATTGCCTATTAAAGAATCTGGGGATGTAACTATATATAAGGGCATGTAAAGAAATTACATCCGAATCCCGGTGTATGCAGTGGTTTGCTGAATCTATGCTCACTACCTGGCATGCATTACAAACCATCTAATCTAAAATGTTTTGGATGTGGTCAAATGGGACATGTAAAGAAGAATTGTAAAAAGGCTACTGATGTTAACAAGAGAGGACCAGGAATTTGCCATAAATGTAAAAAGGAAAGCACTGTGCAAGAGTGTGTAGATTAAAAATAGACAATAAAGGAATTCCTATAAAAATGCTTATCCTATGCAGGGGAACTCTCTATCCTGCCAGCCCCGGCGCCAAGGATTAATAACCGAGGGTAGCCAACCATTTTTCTTCCTTGTCCCTGCCACAGCCCACAGCGCCTCAATGGACATGCCGATTCATTGATCTACTGAGAGGCATATTGGTATAAAACATGCTTGCATGTAAGTATTAATTATAGTCATTCAAAAATGACAGATGTCACCTCCCCAGACATACTAAAATCTTGATTTCTAAGTAAGATAAGATTTTATGGTACTACAAGTGTTGAGATATCTGGATGAGTCTAATGTGTATATTGCACTGAATTAGACAAGAACATATCCATTATCATATGGGATAAAAAATGGCAGTAAGAAGATATTCCCTTGAGAAAGATATAGGAGGCTACGAGAAGTATGGAGAAATTCAGATAATTTTGAAATTAGAAATGCAAGCTCAAGTATGTCTCTTTAAGTGGAAGGGCAAAGAAGGGGAAGAGAAGAAAATAACTGAAAGCAGATCATTGTCCCAACTTAGAGTATAGAAAGACATAACCTATAACTTCCAAGTTAAAGAGAGACCAATATAATATGTCCCACTTAATTTAAATTCATGCAAAATATTTACTTGGCTTTTTCCCACTTTAATGCTCTAAAATAAATGAAGACTTATAAGAAACGTTATGTGATTGTTGTTAGTTCAACCTGAACACTAGTTGTGATGAGCCCTCTTTTTCTCAGTATGC
Source organism: Dipodomys merriami (assembly GCF_024711535.1). Lineage (NCBI taxonomy): Eukaryota > Metazoa > Chordata > Mammalia > Rodentia > Heteromyidae > Dipodomys > Dipodomys merriami. The sequence goes on from NW_027202311.1 coordinate 52,888, forward strand.
TCTTGGAAAATACTCCCTAAATTGCTGATGCTGTAACTGATTAGAGAGTCAGCGTAACAGGTTTCTACTTGTATGATAATTCCATAATAGTTTAATGTAGTTTTTTCTCAAGATATCCAAGTATATTGTCTGACGCTGTACTTTGAACACACCCTCACACCTGAGCACATTATTTGAAATTGTACATCAGCATTTCCTTGGCATATTCTATTTTGTGCCTTTGTCTTTTTTGAATGTTCCTTTTGATTGCTCTATTTCCATTTCATCTGTACAAACTGCTAAAAATATTGTTCAGCTACCACTTCTTGTTTGCAAACACACAGTCTATTTATGAAGGTACTTTGTCCATGTTAAGCAATAGGGTAGTACTTACTCTCTGAGGAGAAAAGTTCCACAATATAACTGTATGCCAACATTTGAAGATGTAGAATTTAAGGCATTTTGAGACAAACAGTGATATTTGAATTGAAAGGCCCTTAGGGACATTTTCTTGGAGCTCAGTAGTTTACCCAGGAGAAATATAAATATCCACACACTTTGGAGCTAATTAGTAAGTAACTGAATTAACACTAGATCCTAGATGTTGTGTTATTACAAGTCACCATTGTATTATTGTTATATCAGAATCCTTCCCTACATGCATATGTGTATCAGAAAATGAAAGAAAGGCATTAATAATGTCTTTTCTTTTTAGACATTTAATCCTTGTGGTGATGGTAATGTTTGAACTCTTCCATCCAATAAAAGCTTGAAGTTTATAAGAGCATTTCCTACATATAAGAATGTGTGGCAGTTTCATTGAGAAGGTTATTTAAGCATGGAGATATCTCTAAAAAGAATTATATTTAAATAGAGTGTATGGCAGTTATGACGTATCAATGGCTATTGAGGCATTTTCTATTCTAAAGAAGAATCAATTTGCGGAGTCTTCAGTAACATCAGTAAAACTGTATGTTCAACCTATACTTGGTATTACTTGTCCTACATTTATAATGAATAGCCTGATAAGATGACCAAACCTATCTAACGATATTTCAGTAAAATCGCAAAGTGATGTAGATAAATGGGTCACTCATTTGAACTGTAGAGCAAATTAGGCTTGTCTGTGCTATAGTTCAATCCATAATCTCCTGGTGAAATAGTCTTCAAAAATATTCACCGACAGTTACATCTGTATAATACTCCTAAGGTCAGGATAAAAGCATTTGTTCCCAACATTTAAAATAAAAAAAGATCTGTTGAATTCATGGATCTAGAATTTTATGGCTTCACATTCATATCTCAAAATTTCATCAATACTACTTACATCTCTACCAGTTCACCAAAACATTGTTCTTATTGAATTTGTCTATGTCCTTTTAGTTTTCAAATCCAAATAGCATATTTCCTTCAATGTCTTTGTAACAGTTTTGACCATTACTTCCTGCGAATTCTTTCCTTTCTTTACTTCTGTAAATCTGTTTTTATTACTTTCTTGTTTCCTTATCTCTTTCTTCCAATCTTGTCAACACTGGTGCTCACATTGCTACACTTATGTCATAACTTTTCTTTTCCTCTTCCCTTTAATAATGCCCCCAATTTTATCATTCTTTTTCATATTCATGGTCATGGATATTTTGATGATATTTAAACAGATCAATCTTTGCCTCTGTTTAATATAAACTTTAGAACTATCAGAGAGTTTTTTTCCCTAAATCCATCATTTTCACTTGTAATCCTTATCACCAAGAATATCACTAACACATTTGCCTGGCCATAGATGTAGAACCCTTTAGATTTCTTCTTACCCTTCTACTCCCACCCATTATATAAGATGAACGATCAAGATTTTCTCAGTTTCTGTTACTAATTTGATTTCTTTTTTTTTTTTGTTTGTTTGTTGGTCGTGGGACTGGAACTCTGGGCCAGTCTGCTGTCCCTGTGCTCTTCAGCTCAAGGCAAGCACTCTACCTATTAGCTACAGCACCACTTTCGGATTTTCCATGTACTTTCCTAGCGAGTCCATTAAACTTCCCCCTTGAATTTGGTTGTCATGAATACCCAACTTCTATGTTAATGAGGAAAAACTCTAATGTAAAACCTTGTCTCCAAAAAACCAGTCCAAGAACCTGTGATCACAAATATTTGGCTATACTTTTTTCTTTTCTTTTCTTTTTTTTTTACCTTGAAAGTCTTCTTGTGTCTAAATTGCCCACAAAAATAAGTAGTCCACTTTTTGGTACAATCGTTTCTAACCTCAAAAATATATTTTGGTAACAAGATGCTTAGACGAAACCAAAGTATACTCCACTTTTTATCTTTTCTCTTAAGTCTCTCCTTAGATAAAATATCAGGAAAAGTGAAGTTCTTCTTTGCAAAATTATTTCAATTGATTATTTTTCTCTTGGTCTTGCATTTGTTCAACAAGATGTATCGAGGAGAATAGAGTTAAATCACCCATACCTTGGATGAGTGTCTGTTACAAAGGACAATGCTTCTATGTCCTACTTCTATGTCCTCCTCTTAGCTCTTTCCTGATTTCCAATTAATCACGGCTTCTTGGCTTCAAGTTTAGGGAAGCTGAAGGACTATAAGGCCTCCCCCATTGCTCCATGTTCATGTTTTCTCGTTTAAAACTCTTTTAAGTTGCCTCATTCGGATGTGGAATTTATTTTCATGTCTTCATTCAATCTGTTCTGCATCGTAGTGAGCCAAATAGGCTCTGTAAAATCACTTTAGGTAGCTAAAATATTAAGAGAATCTATATCAAAACGTTTTGGCCTCTCTCCACTGTTGAAGCCAATATGTTTAGCTAGAGCTTCTAAGAAGAGTTTTGTTACCTTTTCCATTTCCTCAATTCTTTTCTGATCCCAAAAGTTGTGGCTTATGTAATAAGAGAAGTGTTTACTATCTCATCTTAATAAGGATATTATTTTTTGTGAGCTTCTTAGAAATTTGAAATCATTGGTTTGAATTATCCTATTAGATTTTTTTTTCTGCGTTTCAGTGCTTCATGTGCAAAGACAGTGTGGAAAGAATTGCAAACAGAAAAATATAAACCTAATACATTCATTCATTGTGCAGGGCACTTTCTCTCTAAATATTTTGACTCAAAATATCTTTTTCAGAGAATTACAGTTTGGTAATTAAAGGTCAAATCACAAATTTTCATGTCTTTTTTTAAAGAACTTTGAATTTAAATTCCACTACAACGTTGTTTTACAAACTGAAAGTATATTTCCTGGGTAAGGACATTTTCAAGGGAAGCTACAGGATTCCCAGCAAGTTTTCTGAGGTTTATTGGTTTGTTTGTTTGTTTAGTTTAGTTTAATGAGCCATCTTCACCCACATTGCTCTCTCTCCACTAAGTCTCCATGGATTTCTTTGCATGAAAGCCTCTTTCCCAGGCAATTTTAAATTTTTTAAATAGGCTAAGTTGTTAAAAATTTTGAAGAATTAAAATTTACCTGTCATAATTGTAAAACTCTTTTGAGATTAGTTTATCAGAATCGCAATTTCACCAATCCTAATTCCACCTTTACCATCAGAAACAGTTAACGTTGTTTTCATGATATAGTGTCCATACAACTATTCTTTTCCAGTGGCTTTGTTATGCATATATATTACCATATAAGCTGATGCAGAGCAAAATGAACTCCAAGATATGGAAACAGAGGCTTTTTTCTTGCAGTTGCTGTTTTTAATGTAGTATGTGATTTCTATTTTCTTTTGGGTTTTCTCCCTATGGTTTATCCTCTGTTGTATTTGATGTTGATACCCTGTATTTTGTGTATACATTTACCTTAATTAGGGAATGGAAGAGGAAAAACAAAATAGTGAGAAAAAAGACAAAGGGCAAACCAATGCAATAGCAATGCTCACAAGACAATATATGAGAAATGTACATAACAACTTGTGAGAGGTGTTGAGGAGAAGGAAAACTGTGAGAAAGATGAGGGAGGAGGTAACCAGTATGAAAAGTTATGTATTAAGTACTTTACATTTACTGACGGGATCAATGCAAGATAATGTTAAAGCATGCATAGATGCCTCACCAGCACTCATTCAAGGAATGGCATATGCTGCAGCAATGAAAGGAGAACCATTCAGTGCTTATGAACAAATATTACATAAGAAATGACCTCAGGCCAGAAATGGGGTCTGTTTTTCATGTGGCCAGTCAGGACACATGAGTAAAGATTGTCAACAAAAGCAAAATAAACCTAGTAACAATAAAAAGGGTAAAGCGCCTGGACTTTGTCCATAATGAAAGAAACGCAATCATTGGAAAAATGAGTGTAGATCAAAATATCATAAGGATAGAATTTTCCTAACAGCAGAAGAAAAGGAGACAAAAAACAAGAAGAGGTGTGCTCCCTCAGCCCCGTAAACGAAAGAGGGGAAACACCTACTGTTACACAAAAATCCCCTAAGGGATCAGTTCCATTAAATCCCTTGTCTCCCCATTTACAGTATGGGATTTGCCAAGAACTACTCCAGGAAGTGCAGGGTTAGATCTGGCAGGAAAAATAGATTACATTATCTCTATCATGTATGGTGTTCAGCTAATAAACACTCAAATTTATGGTCCTGTAATTGAAGGAACTGTGGACTTGATAATTGGTAGAAGTTCAAATTAAAGAAAATTTTGAGGTATTACCAGGAGTAGATGATGCAGATTATCAAGGGTAAATTAAAGTAATGGTAAGGTCTTTAAAAGAAAATATACAAATACATATGGATCAAAAAAAAGCTCAAATCTTAATTTTAAATTATGTCCATCTTCCAAATCAAATCCTAAAAGAAGATTGAGGTACAGGAGGTTTCAGTTCTACAGAAACTGTGGCCTGGGTACAATCTAATTCTAAGGATCGACCCATGAAAACTATAAAAGTGGAGAGAAAGCCAATTAAAGGTCTCTTGGACACAGGGGCAGACCCAACATGTATTGTAGGAAAAGATGGGCCCTCATCCTGGCCAATTATGAAGACAGAATCTATATTAATGTGATTGGGTATGGCTAACAATGTTGTTCAAAGTTCAAAAATTTTAAAGTGGGAGTGTGAAAATAGATTTGGAAACTTTCAACATTATATTGTATCTGCTTTGCCCTTACATTATGGGGCAGAGACATTATGCAAAACATGGAACTAAAATTAGTTACTGCAGATTCCTTTAGTGTACAAATTTTTTCAAAGAGGCCGCTGATGAGAAGTTTGCTGATGCAATATCATGGAAAAATCATCAGCCTGTGTGGGTTGATCAGTAGTCCCTAATTCAAGAGAAGATACAGGCTGTAGATCAATTGGTAAATGAGCAATTACAGAAAGGACATTTAGAGGAATCCAATAGCCCTTGGAATACTCCAGTTTTTGTAATTAAAAAGAAATCTGGGTAATGGAGGTTGTTACAAGACCTCAGAGCCATTAATAACACCACGCATGACATGAAGGCTCTTCAGCCAAGACTTCCATCTCCTGTGGCTATTCCTAAAGGACGTTATATAATAATCATTGATTTTCAGGAATTTTTTTCAATAAAATTGGATCCTAATGATTTTCAAAGATTTGCATTTCACGTGCGCTCATGTAATTTGAAAAGGCCCTGGCAGAGATATCAGTGGAAGGTCTTGCCACAAGGCATGAAAAATTCTCCTACATTGTGTCAAAAATTTGTGGATAAATCTTTACAAAAAACTGGGGAAGAGTTTTCTAATGCTTATATTATTCATTATATGGATGATATTTTAATAGCTGCTGAAAGTAAACATTTAACAGAACAAATTTTAACAATTAACCATTGAGCAATTAACCAACTTTGGTTTGCTTATTGTTCCAGATAAAATTCAACATAATACACCTTTAAATTATTTAGGAAATATAATACATCATGTCACAAAAATGAGTTTCAAGCTAGATAAATTAAAAACATTAAATGATTTTTAAAAATTACTAGGAAACATAAATTGGGTTAGACCCTACTTGAAAATTACAACAGGAGAATTACACCCATTGTTTGAAGCCCTAAAAGGGGATTCTAATCCTAAATCTAAGAGACAATTCACTCCAAAAATGTTAGAAAAAATTTCATTGGTGGAAGAAAAGTTACAAGCAAAAGTGGTCCAATTGGACTATAATAAAGACTGGGATTTTATAATGTTAAAGACATCTTATACACATACAAGATGTTTATGGCAAGATGGAGTCCTGCAATGGCTTCACTTGCCTCACAGTCAGCCAAGAATGATAGCTTCTTATGTATATTTGTGCAGCCAACTCATTGTCAAGGCAAGGAGTAGGTCCCGAGAGTTATTTGAGAAAGAAATGAATAATATAATTATGCTTTATAATAAAAAACAATTAAAAATATTATTACAGAATGATGAGAATTGGGGATTAGCATTATTAAATTATACAGGACAAATAAAATTTCATGTTCGTCAACATCCTTTATTAAAATTTGTGGAAGAGGTAAAAACCATTTTTCCATTAGTGGTAACAACACCTTTAGAAGGAGTTCTAACAGTTTTTACTGATGGGTCATCAAATGGAACTTCGGTGGTATACATTCCAGACCACTTCCCTATTATTAAAAGGGCATCTGACATTTCAGAGCAACAGGCGGAAATTATTGCTGTAATTTTAGCTTTAACCATATTTGTAAATAATCACCTTAATACTAATGAACAAAATCTTACACTTATGCAAAAACATTTGAGCGAAATTGGATTTAAAGTTCAGCCAAAAGTTAAAAGGAAAGATTTGCTCACAGGCACTAGGAAAGGGCCGGATGTATTAATCACCTCGGGAAGAGGGTATACATGTGTGTTTCCACAGGATGCCGAGTCACCCATCTGGAATCTCAACCGACTCGTGTGCCCTCCAAAAATAAGAGAAACCCAGGCGAATAAAAACCCAGAAGCTAGAAATGAAGAAGGCGATGCACAAGCTCAAAAGTCTTCACCTTTCTCCTCAACAGGCCATGGCAACAAAAGAAGCCCAACCACCAACCTGGGAACAAATTTAGAAGCGCACTCATTCTGCGGAGGAGATTGTTGTTTCTACAGGAAAGACTATCACTGTTTAAATTAAGTTTCTTGCTATACTTGCCATTATTGCTGTGCAGGCAGTGTCTGTTTCAGGAGAACAATACTGGGCATATGTTCCTAATCCTCCTCTTCTACATCCCGTGGGATGGGGGAGATGAGGATATAATACAAGTAATGAAAAATAATAGTGACCTGCTAGGGAGTTTGGAGGAGTATTCTAACTCTCATATGACTTCTCAAACTATTAATTATGAAGGAATGACAGATACCACTCCAATTTGCATAACGCTATCAGGAGAAAATATCCCCGGGTGTTTGCCTATAAACTATAGAACTTTTTTGACTGATGACCTTGAACAATCCAATGATAAAAAGTTCAAAAAAAGATTGATGTGGTAAATTGGCATGATATTAGGTTTTCATACTTATAATGAATCCTTTTTCATTCCTAAGAGGAATATAAATTTAGGTAACTGCCTACAAATATATCATGACAAAGATCAGTTTGGGGATGTATTAATTACCTCACCAAAATTGTGGGAATGTGGATTTCAAAAGGCCTGTTTTTACAACCTATGGGGCACCAGATAGTATTTTTGATTTTTCCATTGGTAACCCTGATTCTGATTATGCTGCCTACTTAAAACATAATTCAGGAAAGTTTATTGGCTATGCTCCTGATACTCATGGGGAACCCCTGAAAAGATGGCTCACTCCAGGGTGGGTGGCTTCCATTTTGTCGAGTCACTCTCCCTTTCACAATAAAATGGGCATTCATCTGGATTTGTTCAGACTTTTTGGAGCAACAAACATGATTTTACTGAAAAAGCACAAAGAAACTAAGAGTACTGCAATTGGGGTAAGAGCATGTGTGGGATATCCTATGGGAATTTTAGCTGGAAAACTAGATAATTTAATCATTATTAATCAAGGAAAATCTTTTATATTAGCTGTAAGGATTGTATTTTTACTAATTGTCTTACTTCTTCTCTGGATAAAACATATTCTGTAATTTTTATTTTAAAAAGACCTTCATATGTAATGTTACCTGTAGATCTATAAAATGACAATTGGTTTAAAAATTCTGCTTTACAAATGCTGAAAATTCTGGATATTATGTTGCAGCCAAAACGCTTTGTTGAGGCCTTGATTTTAGGAATTAGTGCTCTAATAACGATAATTAGCTCTAGCGATTTCTACAGCAGCCTTCGTAAATGAAGTAAACACTGCTTGTTTTGTTACTGATTTAAGCAAAAATGTTTCATTAGCCCTAGCAGAACAACAAATTATAGATAAAAAGTTAGAAATGTAAATAAATGCTCTGGTTATAGGTCAGGAAGTTCAAAATTTAAAAACACAACTCTCAGTTAAATGTCATGCTAGTTTTAAATATATCTGTGTTACTGCTCTAAAATATAACTTTTCTTTTAATTGGAATGCCACCAAAAAGCATTTGTTAGGAGTTTGGAGAGATAAAGATATCTCTCATGTTATGGAATCTTTACAGAACAAAATTATAGCAGGTAGCAAAGCTCATTTAGATGTAAAAATTTTACAATCTTTGGCAGCATTATTTAAGCATAACGTGGAGGCCCTCAATCCTCTGGACTGGATTAGTGTAATAGTTATAATTGCCATTGTCAGATCAATTCTCCCAATTCTTATTCTTATATTTCCAGTCATTTTCCGGATGATCTTTAGATTTGTCCCTTCTGTGCATGGAGACATTCAAGAGCTTCAATTAAAAAATTTTAAAAAAAGAAGAAATGCCATGACACCTCCTGCTGAATCTGCGTGAGAGATCGTGCCAGACAAAGCATAAGCTTCATGGAAGCATGCCTGCAGGAAGGGGGTGTTGGTTCAAGGCATCCTATACACTTGGCTGCACCTTTATTGACTCTACCTTTATTCTAACTATATTTTTCTTGGCTGTACATTTGTTGCCTTTATTCTCATTTTGGCTATTTTTCTACTGATCCACGAACAGAGCATAGGAAGCCACTTCCCCTCGTGCCTGTACTCGCTCCTCTCTGCTCTCTCTCTCTACCTCCACTCCTCTCGCAGGCTGCCTCACACCCTCTGCGAAGGTGCACCTACCCCTGCGAGACCCTGGCCATTGCTGCCTCCACAGTGTGGCCCCTGGGCCCTGCTTCCTCCTCCCCTCTGCCCAGAACCCTCTTCCCCTTGGCTCTGCCCCCTACCCTTTCCCACAAGAGCAGCCCTGACTGGGCCCTAAGGCTTCTAGGCCATGGGAATTACAGCCTCACCTCAGCTCAGCACTCCCCGCCAACCCTAGCACTTGCTCAGGGGATCGAATCTCCCCTCAGCCCCACCGCTAGAGGTGACTCTCCTCCAAGCCTCTCCACTACACATATCAAGAACATGCACAGTGACCCAGTGAGTGAGAGAGAGAGAGAGAGAGAGAGAGAGAGAGAGAGAGAGAGAGAGAGAGAGAGAGAGAGAGAGAGAGAGAGACAGAGACAGAGACAGAGACAGAGACAGAGACAGAGACAGAGACAGAGACAGAGACAGAGACAGAGACAGAGAAAGAGACAGAGACAGAGACAGAGACAGAGACAGAGACAGAGACAGAGACTGAAAGACTGAGAGAGATTATTGGGGAAAACTACCTCTAAAGGACTCAGAACATAGCACCCTTTGGGATGACTCAACACACAGCATACTTCAAAAAACAGCACAAAGCACCCTGAGTAAAAGACTCAGCACAATGTGCCCTTTGAAGGACTTAGCATATAATAGCCTTTGGGATGACTCAGCACACAGCACCCTTTGAAGGAAGGAGTCCATAGCACGCAGTGTATAGTTCTCAGTGCATGGCACGCTTTGAAAAACTCAGCATGTAGCACTCTTTCCCAGGACTCAGCATATAGCACCCTGGGTTAAGACTCCATACACACCACACTTTGAAGGGCTGAGTATGTAGCACCCTGTGTAAAACACTCAGTGCACAGCACCCTTTGAAAAATTCAGCACATAGCACAATTTTGAAGGACTCAGCACATAACACCTTGTGGAAGAACTCAGCACAGCACCATTTAAAAGACAGTACAGAGCAAACAGTCTACAGGACTCGGCAGACAGCACTCTCCTCATCCCTCTCTTCTCAAGGATGCAGCATATTGCACCCATTGGGACAACTCAGCACACAGCCTTCTTTGAAGCCCTCAGCAAAAGTACCCTGTGTAAAGGATTGGGCCACAGCACCCATTGAAAAACTCACCTGTCCCTCCCTTCTCATGGGGTCAGCACATAGCACCATTTGGGATGAATTAGCACACAGCACTTTTGAAGGACTCAGCATAAAGTACATTTTGTAATGGACTAAGGACACAGCACCCTTTGAAAAAACCAGCACAGCCCACTCAAGGACTTAGAACATAGCACCCTTTGGGATGACTCAGTACACAGCATGGTTTTTGAAGACTCAGAAAAAACATGCCATGTGGGAAGGACCCAGAAAACAGTAACCTGTGAATGATTCAGCACATACCTGTATGTCACAAGTTCAGCTGTCATTAGAATTAGGGTGCTTTCTTCAGTATCACCATTCTTCAGAAACACTTCACAAATTCTACTAGTTCACATTTAGCTAATGTGTGTTTTATGGAGGAAGGTGAGCTGGAGGTCTTGAACTCAAAGCTTGGGTCCCTGTCCCTGAGCTCTTTGGTTCAATGCTATAGCTCTACCACTTTGATTCACAGCTCCAATTTTGGTTTGTTTTTTTTTAGGTTGTTCTTTGACAGGACTTATGGTGATCAGGAAGGCCAAGTTGGGGTGCCCATGGGCAAAGGCTCTTAGCTGGGCCTGGAGCTGACTTCTCACTTTCTTGTGCCCCTGGGAGCAGGGCCTCCTGGAGCTCTCTTGGCCTAGGGTGGAACAGATCTGCTCTGGAATCAGCACTCAGGGTGAGTGAAAGTCAGGTTGGCCCTGGTCACTTCCCCAATTTGAACTCTAGGGGAGGATAGTCCCCCACGATAGCACAGGGATGCATGTTCCACGTGTGGCCACGAGTAGGCAGGAGTTGCCCACCATAGGGATTGTGTTTACTCCTGTTTCCCTGGGCCCCCATCATGCTTTGAAGCCACCCTGGACAGGAAAGTCCTTGAGACTTACCTAAAATTAACCATCGAAATGCAAGTGGGGCTGTGGCTCAAGTGGCAGAGCACTAGCCTTGAGCAAGAAAACTCAGTGATAGAGCCTAGGCCCTGAGTTCACACACACACACACACACACACACACACACACACAGAGAGACACACACACACACATACACACACACACACATACACACACAAGACATGCATGGAAAATCAAAGATTTCTACACTGCAATCTTTGGGTATTCTCTACCTTTTCCCCACTGAGTCTGGTGGCTGTTGGCCTAGGTGTTTGATGTATCCAACACCACCTGGCATCTTTAATTTTGGGGAGGTACAGAATGGCTAGAAGGTCAGCCTTCCCCATCCCAACTCCTTGATTGTGTCAAAGTCTATCCATGTCCTTTGTGTATCCTTTTACAGACTCGCCAAGACACCTTTAAAAGTTATCAAATGCTGGGCACTGGTGGCTCATGCCTGTCATCCTAGCTACTCTGGAAGCTGAGATCTAGAAGATCACGGTTCAAAGCTAGCCTGGGCAGGAACGTGTGTGAGACTCTTATCATCGATGAAACATCAGAAAACAAGAAGCGGCCCTGTGGCTCAAGTGTTAGAGTGCTAGCCATGAGAGAAAGAGATCAGGGACAGTGACTAAGACCTGAGTTCAATCCCCAGGACTGGAACAACAAATCTTCATTGGAGGCTTGTTTTCCCTTTGAAAACAATTTATTCTTTGTGATAAGCATAACATGGCCCTCTTCCCTGGCCACCAATAGGCCATAAGATGTCCCTTGAATATGGGCAACCTCCCGGCAGCCTTTGCCCTACCCGACCCGCAGTTTCCCCTTCCCATGACCCAGCAGATGGAGGCCTGAGATAAGGCTACCTGGCCACCTACTTATAGTGGCTGCTGAGGCTTTGGAGAGTCATTATGTCACATAGTCATCATCTGCATCAGTCTACAGAAGAAAGGGAGGGAGCGCTCCTCACCTGAGTCTGTGAGCTGTGGGTGGCTCTGGATGTGGGGCAGCTGCAGCAGGATGTGCTTTGTGGGGGAGTCCTCTATGGGGTTGGGAAACTCGATCTCTCCTCTGGCAGTTTCCACACTGCGTTGAAGTGGCAATTCTTCAAAACCTTTCTGCTCCTCCCTCATTTCGCCCACCCTGGAGCCTGGAGGCATCCAAAGCAGTGGCAGTGAGAGGAGGCTCACCCTGTGCTGGCATCTGGAGCCCGTTGTCCATGTCTTCCCCTGTGAGGAGTGACAGCGGCTCCCGCAGCTCTCTTTTTATCCATCTTCTCCTAGGACAGCTGGTACACATGCTCAGGTTTCTTCTGACACAGCTCAGCCCGAATGAACATCTGCTCTTTACATGCCATGAGGGACTCCTCAACAGTGCGATGTGTGCCGACAGTTGGCTGCATCTATGTTGAAGATCACCCGCTGGACTCTGGAAGTCCATTTCATCAGACAGGTCGTGGACAAAGTAGATTTTCTTCTTGGACGCCCATGTGTCCCGCTTCCCATTCCCACACAGGCTGTGGTGCCAGCTCATGGGATGGAGGGTCTGTGGCTCAAGCTTTCTCTGCAACTGAGCTGCCAGGTGAACCGGGTGACCGCAGCGGGCCTGCCACTCCTGCTACAGGAGTTTCCCCCTGTGGATTTCAGCCACTAAGAGTACTCACAAATTCACGTCCCTCTCGGTTTGGGGATTGTCTCCATCCTCTCCAGTGGTAATGTGTATGGGGGGAGTCGACTCCTCACCTATTGCTTCTCCAGGGTTTTCGACTTCCCCTTCCCCAGGGAAGGCAAGAAGCTCAGCTGGGCCTGCAGTCGCTCTTCCTGTGGTCTGATTGCTTTCAGGCACTTCAGAGTGTCCTGTCACTTTGGGGGAACCACCTGGTCTGCCCAGTTGTTCGTGCCATGCACTTTCTTCAGCTGCTACAGGAGTTGGGTCTGCCTCTTTAAGGTGCTGCAGCAGGGCCTCCTTCTTGGAGCTCAGCTGCTAATTGGAGGTGTGTGCTGCTCACAGGTGGTTCTGAGCTCCTGCAGCTGGGCCAGGGACTGCTCCTGCTGGTCATGAGATGCTTGGCTTTCTTTCTATGTCAGCCACTTCTTTCCATTCCTCTATCTTCGCCTCTGTGTGAACCAGGTGTTCCCCCAGGTGTTTCTTCACCACCTGCTCTGTTTCTAGGACGCTGTCGAGCTCCTTCTCACCGCTCACCCTGTGGATATCGTCCCACAGCAGGGCCAGCTGCTCCTCCAGCTGTCCATCACACACATTTGCGCACCATGGGGTCTCAGGGATCTCCTGCCAATCCTTGGCCTTCTCCTCCAGTCTCCACCATTGTTCCTGCTGCTCCAGGTTCTGGAGATCGAGCCTCTGGTTTTCCTGGACCTGGATGTGAAGTTATTCCTCCCGGTTTTTCAACTCCATCTGCGTGCAATAGGCGTGGGCTTGCAACTGCCACTCGGCCTGAGATGGGCCATGGTTCCTCCAGCCTGTTCTCTAGGCAGAACACCTGCCTCGCCCCTCTCTCCTTCTCCTCTGTCAGTTGGTTCACCTGATGGGTCAGCTGCCGGGCCTCCTCCTTCCACGTGGACCTCTCAATGCTCAGGTCTTCTGTGAAGGTGTCTCTCTCTAGATTCGCTGTGCTCACTAGTCAGCTCACATTGCCCAGTAGTCTCTTCAGTACCTCATGCTCCACCAGTGCTTGTTGGAACTTGCGAATTCCTTTCTTCCTCTTGTCCAGAGCACTTCCAGCTTCTCCTATAACTTTGAGTTCACTTGCTTCAAGTCATTGAAGCTTCTGGCCTTTTCCTTGAGCAGAAGGGTCACATCATGCAGCTGTAGAACATTTCAGTCTCATTCTGTGATCATTGACCACAGAAGCCAACATCTCCAGCTCGGCCATGCACTGCTCTGCAGCCTGCAGGCAGCTGGTGAGAGCTTCGTGCTCCCTTTCTGTTCATCAGTAGCCTGCTGCACACAGGCGGGATTGTAAATTGTGTTCTGCCGAAACCAACCTCTGTATGGGTGCCTTGTGGATCTATAGCTCTATTTTAGGTGCTGCAGGCACCTGGGCTATCTTCTCCCTCTCTTTTTCCCATTGATCCTGAAGGTCTGTCTTTTCCTGCTTCAGTGATTGGATCTCGGCATAGAGTGCCTGGTTTCTTCTTTTGCTGGGGTCCAGGGTGGGCACCACATGTCGGTAGCACCTCTGCAGATCCTTGGTGGTATCAGGAGGATTGACACTCTGGAACCTCGTGGCTGTGACTGTGTCCAAAAACAGGGAAAGCCCGTGGTGGGCATCACCTTTGGCCTGGACCCTCCATTGAATCATGCTCTCCAGTGGTGTTTGCCTTGGCGATCCTTCCCTTTTTCATGTTCTTTGTTTTCTTGAATGTTGCAGGTCTCTCAGGAGGATTCTTCTACTGGTGTTCTGGCTGCAGTTTCATGCCCATAGTTTTCTCATGGAGTCTTGTTGTTTCAGACATCTGAGCACTGAGTTGGGAAAGATAGGCTGGCCACGTTCCTAGGCTCTGGGAAATCCTCTCTTCTCCCACTCACTGATTAGGAGGTCAATTTTGTATTCTACTCCAAAGTCGCCTGGAGTCTCTTGCTCACCACTTAGCCACCTCTACCTTCCTCAACTGCTGGTAGTGCTGTCAACCATCAGAGGGAATCCCGATGCTTCCGGGCAGCGTGGAATGTGGGTGTGGCTGCCATTCTTGTATCCCATTGGTCAGAAAAAATCATGAAATAATGGGGGTGTGACCAGAATACTGTGATGCAGGCAGAATGGGCAGAGTCAAGATGAGAACAGCCGCTCTCCCAGGAAACTCTGTCCAATCCAGTGGGGACAAGAAGGTGACCTGCTTTAGCTGGATGGCTGCACAGGTTGTTCTGTATGTCTGTTTGTTGCCAGTCCCGGACCTTTAACTCAGGATCTGGGCACAGTCCATGAGTTGCTTTTGATCAAGGCTAGCCCTCACCCTCTGGAGTCACACGGCTCTACTTCTGGCTTTGTTGGCACTGAAGTTGGATTGGGGTCTCAAGGACTTTCCTGCCTAGGGTGACTTTGACCATGATCCTCCTATCACAGACTTGTAAGTATTAAGGAGGACTGCTGAGAGCCACGGGTGCCTGCCTAATCATTGGTCTTGCTGATGTTCTTGGACAGACCTGTGAGTTCCCTATCCTGGGGATTAATTGAGTGAAGCTGGGGCCCACAGTTTGAATCCTGTTCCTGCCACTTCCAAATGGCAGGAGATCCTAAGAAATACATTCTTATCCATATGAATTCCAATGGAATGTGATATATGTCATGATTGAATGGGGACTTCTTGAACGATTCTAGCATAAAATTATACACAATTATATCCTAGGAATCTGATCGATTTTAACTAACACTTTATGAATCATTTAAACAATTATATTCATTAAATGGAGGCATAATGAAATATCTACGAATTTGGTGTCACATAGTATGAAGGTGCCATTTTTTCTGCCAGGACTGGGATTGGAACTCATGGTCTGGGTAACTCTGTTGCACTGTGTGGGAAGGGGAAGCTCACCTCCGTGAAGTTAAGAAATTCAAGTCTGTTCCTTAGGCCTGAAATCGATCCCCAGCACTATAAAACATCTTTGTAATGTATATTTTACATAAATTATTTATATTTAGACACATATATTGACTCTTTATTGCATTTAGTGTAGTTATTCATTTTATTTTTTGTTTTATTCAACTATTAGCCATTTATTTTATTGACTATTATGACACATAGAACATTGATTACATTGATTACATTGGATATAGGTCTGCATATGTATTCCACTGCATATGTAATTCACCCAGGATTTCACAGAAAAATAAAACCTGTCACCATCAGCTTCTTACTCCATTATTCATTGTTTGGGAGTGCTGGTGTCCGAAATCAAAGCCTACAAGGCCAAATTCATGAATGGGTAAGTGTCAGCACCCATCCAGGGGCAAATTGAGCTGACAGGCAGTTTCCAGGATCTGAGATCAAGTCTCTAGGGTTGACAAAATAAGAACAGATTGACATGTAGATGGTATTATGCTAATAAATATATATCTTTATAGAGTGCCAGAGATGTCTACACATTATTCAGTTATATAGAGTACATTTCTACCAATTCTTGGGTATTTATTATGCCTCTATGTAATTAATGTTATTGTTTTAATCCTTAATAAACTATAAAGTAAATCAAGGTCCTGAAATTATTGTATCCCTGTAAGACAGAGTATTCTTTTAATGATTCATATTAAATAAAATCAGTCTACTGAAATTATGATAACTAATTTTATACGAGTAGCATTCATGATTAGCTCATTCAACTGTGACATTGATAACATTCCATCGTTATTCCTATGGATGGGAATGAGTCTCTTAGGATCTTCCACTATCTGGAAGTGTCATGACTTGGATTTGAACTCTAGACCTATGTTCCTGTGCAGGACTATGTCTTCCCCAATAGCCCGCCAGCCTTCAGCAATGCAAGATGAAGTACCCTTTAGAGCCCTGTCATTCAGACCCAGATGGTCATGGTACAAAAAAAGAAATGCAATCATGCAACTTTTTTTTTGTCAGTCATAGGGCTTGAACTCTGGGCCTGGGTACTGTCCCTATGCTCTTCAGTTCAAGGCGAGCACTCTACTGCTAGAGTCACAGCAGTACTTCTGGGTTTCTAGTGGTTTATTGGAGATAAGATTCTCATGGACTTTCCTGCCCGGGCTGGCTTTCAACTGCGATCTTCAGATCTCAGCCTCCAGTGTAGCTTGGATTACAGTTGTGAGCCACCGGCACCCGTCTCTGACACTTTTTTTATGTGCATATTTTTCCCATTTGCAAGGTTTGGATATCTAGGATCCCAGGATCGTCTGTGGCTCCAGTGGCTGCACCCCAGCCTAGGATGATGGAAGCTGAGGCAGAATTGCCATGACCTGAGTTCAAGACCTTGCTTTGCAAAAAAAAAAAAAAAAAATAGCTCCCTGGCTTGCAATTCACGCTGTTTTTTATTACCAGGCATTGGATTTGAAATCAGGGTCTGGGTAACTCTGTAGCACTGTGGACGAAGGGGAAGCTTACCATGCTTGAAGACAAGAAAGTCCCGCCTGGTCCTTACACCTGAATTCCAGCCCAGCCCTGGAAAACATACTATTTATATTCATTGTAAAGATAGAATTTTTATTTACCTATAGATGTTCAGTCCATATCCTGTTTGTTGTGGTTATTGATTGTATTTTTGTTTTATTCAATTATTTACCGTTAATTGACTGTGATGATATGCATTAAATTTATTATACTGATGACATCCCATCACATAGTATCTAAATTTGTAGACATGTTGTCCATCATGTCTGACAGCCAGGACTCTCAGAGAAAAGGAAAACAGGTGTCACAATTGGCTTCTTATTCCAAAATCCAATTGTTTGCAGTGCTGGGATCTGAACTCAGGGCCTAGCAGACACAATTCATGAATGAATGTGTCAACACGGCAACCTCTAGCCAAGGAAGTTACCAGGCAGTTCCCAGACCCTGAGATTGAGCCACAGAGGTGAACAAAATAACCATACATGGATAGGCAGGTGGCAGTATACCAATAAATATATATTTGTATAGAATTCCAGAGACATCTACTTAGGATTCAATTACATCAACTACATTTCTACCAACTCTTAGGTATTTATTATGCTGCCATTGAAGGAATAGTATTGTTTTCATGCTTAATAAACCATTCATTAAGATCAATCAACGTCCTAGGATCATTGCATCCCATTTTAGATTAGACCGATGCCCGCGGAAACTTATTCAATCATGAGTTTCCAAATATTCCATCGTTATTCCCGTGCATAGGAACAAGTCTCCTGGGAAGTCTCCCCACTGATAGGTGTCAGGACCAGGATTCAATATCAGGGCCTTCAATGACATATGGGCCTGTGGCTTCCACGATAGCCTGCTAGCCTTGGCCAATGCAAAGTGAAGTAAACTTGTAGCCTTTTCATTCAGACCCAGGTTGGTCACCATGCAAAGGAATAAAATGTAAAAAATCCATCCTGCGGCTATTTTTAGTGAGGGTATTTTTTTCTCCTGCAAGGCTTCAGGACCTAGGATCACAGGATCGGCTATGTGTCCATGGCAACCCATCAGCCTAAAGTGATTGAAGCTGAGGCAGAGTTGCCATGAACTGAGTTCAAATTGCTTGGTTGGAAAAAAAATATAATAAAATAAAAAATAATAAACCACTTTAGCTCAGAATTCACACCATTTTTTCTGCCACAGCTGGGATTCCAACTCAGATCTGGGTAACACTATAGCACTGTGGGTGAAGGGGAAGATCACCATCCTTGAAGACTACATGGTCAGGTCTGCTCCCAGGGCCTGAATTGAAGCCCCCTCACTGGCAAATTTCATATGCCCACCTAGGATCTCTATTTAAATACATGTGTGGAATGTATCATGTGTTCAATGTAGTTATTCTTTTTATTGTGTGTCTTAGTCAGGGATGAATTTTGTATTTTATTGATTATGATGAGAGACATAAGTGTGCTGGCAGGGATGAGAACTAATTCCCATGTCTATAACATTGCTTAAGCCTTCTCCATCCTAGCTGAGACCGAGAATTTTCACAGGGCAGGAAAACTAGTGGACGTATTGGATTCTCACATCTGCATTCCGCTTTTGGCAGTGTTGAGGTTGGAACTTAGAGCTTAGCAAACCCAACAGGAGAAAGGGTCAAGGTGAAGATACCAGGCTGAGAGCTAATAAGGAACTAAGCTGTTCCCAGCACCTGAGATTGAGCCCGGGAGTGGGAGGGGGAGAGCACAATACTCATCCCTTCATAAGCTGAAGGTAGTCTGCATATTTGTATACAGTAGGAGAGATGGCGACCTGTGATGGAATCCAATATACCCCATGACTACCGATTTTTGGATCTTTTCCGATGCTTCCATTTCATGACTGTGATGATTATGGTCAAGCTTCATCAACTCTTCATTGAAAATAATCGATACACAATGAGTCTTGCCTATTATTTCCTACTTGCATCCTGCAGAAAGTACTCATTCAAAGATGAGATTGATCGAATTCCACGACCCTTCCAAGTGCTGGAAAAGAGTATCTCAGAATCTCCCGCCATTCCCTCAATGGAGGGGGGCTGACCTGGATTTGACCTTGAGGTCTGTGATATCCTGACGCCCTTGGGCTTCCGCGAGAGCCAGCAGACCTTCAGCCACTCCAGGTCACCTGCACTCTGCAGGCCGCTGAGTTTGGACCCAGCATGGTCACCATGCAAAGGAAAATGAACATAAAAACGCCAGGTGGAAATTCCTGCAAATTTTTTTTCCCCTTCGCGGCTATTTTTTTATCTGCAAGCCCTGGGGTCCTAGGATCCAATGATGGGTTGTAGGTCCAGAGGCTTCAGCCTAAAATGATCGGAACTGAAGCAGAGTTGCCACGACTTGAGTTCAACCTCTGACTCTGTTAAAAAAAATTATGAAGGAAACACCCTAGTTCCGTATTTGCCCCATTTTTCTGCCAGAGCTGGGATTTGAACTCAGGTCTGGGTAACTCTGTTGCACTGTGGGAGAAGGGGAAGATCATCATCCTTGAAGACTACATTGGCCTGTTCCCAGTGACTGAATTGAAGCCCAACACAGGCAAAAATCCTAAGCCCACCTATTTTACACATAGGATCTCTATTTACATACATGTGTGGAATGCATCATGTTTTCAGTTTAGTTATTTATTTTATTGTGTGTCTTAGTCAGAGATGCATTTTGTATTTTATTGAGTATGATGACAGATATAAAAGTGCTGATATTCATGACAACCTATTCCCATGTCTATAGAGTTGCCTATGCCTTGTCCATCCTAGATGAGACCCAGGACTTTCACAGGACAGGAAAGCAGGTGAACTGATGTACTGCTCACATCAGGATTCATGTTTTGACAGTGTTGTGATTTGAACTCAGAACCTAGCAGGCCCAACTGGTGAAAGGGTAAAGGTGAGGACACTGGCCTGTGAGCAACTGAGGAGCTACAACATTTCCAGGACCTCACATTGAGCACCAGAGAGGGCCCGGATGGGCATAAATTCATAATTTAAACATAGGACGTCTATTGATATACATGTGTGAATAGCATCTTGCGTTCGGTGCACTTCTCCGTTATTTGTGTCTAATTCATGGAGGTATTGTGTATTTTACTGAGTATGGTGGCAGGTATAACTGTGCTGACATGGATGTCAAGCTGTTTCCATGGCTATAGAGTTGCCTATATAGCATGTTACATTCCTAGCTGAGAATCAGGACTTTCACAGCACAGGCAAAGAGGAGGATCACTTGGCTTCTCACATCAGTGTTCATCTTTTGACAGTGCTGGGATTTGAACTCAAGGCCTAGCAAACCAAAGTGATGAATGGGTCATGGTGAGTACATCAGCCTGTGAGCCAATAGAGCGTTAGGTCCATCCCGGGACCTGAGATCTAGCCCTGCCTGGGGGGAGGGGCTTTGAAGCGTGATCCTCAGATCCCAGCCTCCCTAGTAGATAGGATTACAGGTATGAGCCACAGGCGCCCAGCACTAATATGATTTCTATGTACTCCTTTTTTTGCCCTTGACACAGACTTTTTCATGTACTCATCACTGGTCACCTAGTCTTAAACAACTTTTTACAAAGTATGTTTTTCCCCATAGTGTTTTCATATTGGTCCTTCCATCAACAAATTACTGTTCCTTGTAAGTGTGCAGAGGTAAGAGTTCAGACACAATTCCTAGTATCATTATTTACTCACTACATTGACTGTTGGTCTTACATTTCTCATCTATAAATGGATGTAATGTACCAGAAATATTGAAGAAATATTATTCCTAGAGCAAGAAAAAAGAAAAGTGAAGAGTTCTTACATTTTCCACCTTAGCTTACAAATAAGGAAAGAGTCAAATTCAGTTTGTTGGTTTAAAGTCACAAATTGCTTCATGCAGAAATAAAAATAAAGTTTACCTCCTGGCTCTAAGGGTTGTGTCCTTTTAAGGTAACTACAGATATGTCAGTGGTATTAAGTAAATTGGGTCATTTGTCCACATTTGTATTGAAGAACATACTCAACATATCATTGGAAAACTTTGGTTATTGAATGGTATCTATATGAGAATGTTACTTGAACTAATGACACTAAGTTGAAAACTAATCTTAGTCCATCAAAATTTTCTTATTGCTTT
This sequence comes from Dipodomys merriami, assembly GCF_024711535.1. NCBI lineage: Eukaryota > Metazoa > Chordata > Mammalia > Rodentia > Heteromyidae > Dipodomys > Dipodomys merriami. Next base: position 74,277 of record NW_027202311.1, read on the forward strand.
ATGTGCTGCCAAGTGTTCTTCATAAATTTCTACATAGATTTTTTTCAGTGAACTGGATAGAAACTAAAACTGACTAAGGATTTCTGCCTAATGAGTGAAGCATGTTTGAGACATGTGTTGTTACCTTCTAGGGATATATAACTAAGCTACTGGTTATGTGGGTGGTGAAAGGCTTTCTCCTAATTTCCCAAGGCTAGAACAAACAAGATCATTTGATAACAAAACACTCAGCTTATTATATTTTATCTATGTGTGATAATAAACATGTGAAAATAAACGATTTTATTTATAAGAAAAAAATATCACCAAGAAAATGAATATACATTAAAGAGACTGCAAGAATAACATTAGGGATTTACTGTCTCATCTGATTATCTGATTGTTATTTCTTGATATTGAAACTCACCTCTTGTTATTCTCATTGTATGTAATCCAACACTGTTTATTATTATGTATTAAATGTGGGAAATCTGAATTCAAAGATGTCTAAAAATTTTTCCTTTTTAATCATAACATTGCCATTATCAAGGTCACTCTGGTCATCATCATCTTCAACAAAATTATTATTAGCATCATAAGTGCTAATTATTGAAAGTCTGGTATGTGTCTATGATTTTTTTATTATTTGTATTTTGATTAATAATTTTAATATTACCACTGTGCATGCATCCATGTTAAATTTTTGAATAAATAAAGAAACAAAAAAAATTAAACCATAACAGGTAGCTTGACTATGTGATTATAACAAATTATTGAACAGATTTTTGAAGCATTGCACATTTCTAACCAGTATGAATTACCTTCCCTTCTCCCTGTTATTACACACAAATATTTCAGGGTTGGAACAGATTTTTTTCAAGTAATATACTATAAATATTACTATGACATCATGTGTATATCTAAAATTACCTTGAAAATAATATATTCTACTTTCTATTGAAATATTAGTCATTTTACTCTAGGAAACTTTTGGAAAAATAGACTATATCTTTGAAATGAAAAGGGTAAAAAATAGTAGCATAAAAGTTTTAGAGGGAGTGTATATATTCAGAAATATGTGTGTGTGTGTGTATATATAAATGTTATGTGTAGAAAATCATATATTTTTAGAGGGAATTTGTTATCATATGTATATATATATATGAATTTATGTATAAAATTATGTGCATTATAGTGAAACAAACATCTTAAAACATAACTAAAATTAAAAAAAAATCATCAAACCAAGTGCCGGTACTTCACGCCTATAATTCTAGCTCCTCTGGTGGCTGAGATCTAACAATTGTTTTCACATCTAGCCCAAACAGAAAAGTATATGTTAGATTCGTATTCTCCACTTAACCATTCAAAAAGAGAAATTAGCCCTGTGCTTCGAGTTGTGCAGTGCTAGCCTTGAGCACAAAAAACCTTAGGGACAATTCCCAGGACTTGCAAACAAGAACAACAACAACATGTCTCACATTAATTTCACAAAAATATTTTTTAACTTCTGTGAACATTTCTTAGAGACATGAATACAAGCCCCTGGAAATTTTTAAGTAAAAAGTGTAGAATATTTATGTTTATGTTAAAGACATGACTATTTATATTGTTTAAGATATTTAGATAATGATTAGGAATTAAGGATAATGATAGGTAGGTAATAATTGGGACTGGTCTTTTTATTCTGTTTTATGATAGTGATAAAATGATATCTGTAATTATTATATAAAATAACTCTTGCTTGGTATTTGAATTATAATAAGTGATAAACATTTTTTGAAGTTTTATTTATTGTGAAAATACTGTACCAAGGGGTTACGATTACATGGGCAAGGTAATGAGTATATTTCTCTGCAACAATAGAACATTTTCCAAAATAGACCACAAATCAATCTTGTCCAAATTCAGAAACATTTAAGTTATACCTTGCATTCGCTCACACCACAAGGGAATAAAATTAGAACTCAACACCAAAAACCACCAAAGAAAGTCCTGTAACACATGGAGGCTAAACAACACACTGTTGAATCATCACTGGGTCAGGGAAGAGATTAGAAATGAAATTCAAATGTTCATGATATTCAACAAAAATGAGCACACAAATTACCAGCTCTTCTGGGACAAAGCAAAGACAGTACTCAGAGGCGAGTTTATAGCTTGGAGATCCTACATCAACTAATTGGAGACATCTAAAACCAACAATTTAATGAGACATCTGAACCTCCTTGAAAAAGAGCAGCAAGATAAACCCTCATCCAGGAGATGGAAATAAATAATTAAAATTGAATCAGAATTAAATTAATTAGGATCCAAGAAAACCATAGAAAAAATCAACAAAACAAAGAGTTGGTTCTTCAACAAAATTAACAAAATTGACAGACCCTTAGCAAATTTTATCAGGAAAAGAAGCAGACTCACCCAAATAAATAAACTCAGAGATGAGAATGGAAACATCACCAGAGAAACAACCAAGATTTAGAACATTAAAAGGGAATACTTATAAAAACTATGCTAATAAGATTGAGAATTTGGCAGAAATGGACCTTTTCCTAGCAAATATTGACATGCTGAAACTAAACCAAGATGAGTTAAAATATTTTAACAGGCCCATATCAAACATTGAGATAGAAACAGCAATAAGAGAAGTTCCATCTAAGAAAAGCCCAGGACCAGAAAGATTTGCAGCAGAATTCTACAAGGCCTTTAAAGCAGAGCTCACAGCAATAGCCCTTCAATGAAACTGAAAGAGAAAGTGCACTACTACCTAGAACTCATTCTATGAAAACATCATAACCCTTATCCCAAAACCAGTCAGGGTCTCATCAAAAAGAGAACTATAGACCCATTTCCTTCTTTTTTTTTTTTTTTTTGTCGGTCGTGGGGCTTGAACTCTGGGCCTGGGCGCTGTCCCTCAGCTCTTCAGCTCAAGGCGAGCTCTCTACCACTTGAGCTACAGCGCCACTTTCGGTTTTCTGGTGGTTTAATGGAGATAGGTGTCTCACGATCTCTTCTACCCGGGCTGGCTTTGAACCACGATCCTCAGACTTCAGCCTCCTGAGTAGCTAGGATTACAGGCGTGAGCCACGAGTGCCCGGCAGGCCTAACTTTCTTATCTTCAAATATGGTGATCATCCCCTTCATCCACATTGCTGCAGATTTACCCAGATCCTGAGTTCAAATCCAAAGCCTGGAAGAATAAACAGCGTGAATTGCAAGCCAGGGTGCTAATTTTTTTTTATTTTACTTTTCTCAATATGGCGCTTGAATTCAGGTCGTGGCAACCCTGCCTCAGCTTTGATCACCTTAGGCTGGGTTGCAGCCACTAGATCTACAGCTCCTCCTGGGATCCTAGATCCCCAGGCCTTGCAGGGAAAGCCATGCACAGAAAAAATATGGCCATTTTATGTTTTCTTTCTTTGCATGGTGACCCTCATGGGCCTGAATGACACTGTTGCAAAGGGTACTTCACCTTGCATTGCTGAAGGCTGCCAGACTATCAGGGATGCCATAGGCCCACATGGCAACATAGGCCCTGATTTCGAATCCCTGTCCTAACACCAACCAATGGCAGGAGCTACTAAAGAAAATGATACCCATCCACAGGATTAACAATGGAATATTATCAATGTCAAGGTTCAATGAGTTGATCATGAATGATGCTCCTAGAAAATTAGACAGCATCATTTCAGGAGGCTGATTCATTTTATTTAATATTTAAGAAGCATTAAAAAATATTATTACTTAAAGGAACGCAATAATTTCAGGACACTGATTTCATTAATAGTTTAAGGATGAAAACAATTAATTACATTACACTAATTACATTAATTACATGGAAGCATAATTAATACCCAGGAATTGGAAGGAATGTATAATATATAACTGAATAATGTATAGACATATCTGACACTCTATAAAGATATATATTTATTAGCATACTGCCATCTGCATGTCAATCTTTTCTTATTTTGGTCACGCCTGGGGCTTGATCTGAGGTCCTGGGAACAGCCTGTCAGCTCAATTTGCCCCAGGATGGCATGCTAACACTCACCCATTCATTAATTGAGCCTTGAAGGTTGTAGGTCTTGAGTTCAGATGCCAGCACTCCCAAAAATGAATCGTGGAGTAAGAAGATGATGGTGACACGTTTTCCTTTTCTGTGAAAGTCCTGGGTGTCAGGTATGAAGTGGAATACAAATGTAGACCTATATCCTGTGTAATCAATGTAATCAATGTTTTATGTTCCATAATAGTCAATAAAATAATAGGTCAATACATGAATAAAACAAAAAAATAAAATAACTACACTGAATGCAATATGGAGTCAACGTATGTATATAAATATAAATCATATATGTAAATTGTACATGAATAGGATGTTTTCTAGTATTGGAGATCTATTTTAGGCATAAGGAACAGACCTGAATTTCTTGACTTTAAGGAGACCAGCTTCCCATTCCCACACAGTGCAACAGAGTTACCAAGACATTGAGTTTCAATCCCAGTCCTGGCAGAAAAATGGAACCTTTGCAGTATGTGAGGCCCAATTCTTAAGCATTTCATTATGCCTCCATTTTATGAATGTGATTGTTTAACTGCTTAATAAATAATTAACTAAAATCAGTGTCCTATAACAGAATTGTGTATAATTTTATCCTAGAATCATTCAAGAACTGCCCATTCAATCATATGGATAGGAATGAGTTCCTTAGGATCTCCAGGCATTTGGAGGTGGCAGGACCAGGATTCCAACTGTGAGCTCCAGCTCCCACCACTTCAACCTGGGGATAGGGTACTCACCAGTCTGTCCAAGAATATCAGCAAGACCAATGATTAGACAGGTACCAGTGATTCTCAGCAGTCCTTCTTGATAATTACAAGGCTGTGAAGGGAGGATCATGGTCAAAGTCATCCTAGTCAGGAAAGTCCTTGAACCTCTCTCCAACTTCAGTGCCAAAAAAGCCAGAAGCCCGGGGCTCCACTGTGGAGGGCGAGCCTTGAGCAAAAGCAGTGCACAGACTGTGCCCAGATCCTGAGTTCAAGGTCCGGGTCTGGCAACAAACAGACATACAGAAGAATCTGTGCAGCCATCCAGATAAAGCAGGTCACCCTCTCATCTCCAACTGAATTGGACATTGTTCCCTGGGAAAAGGGCTGTGGGAGCTGCTATCTTCTTGACTCCGCCCATGCTGCTTGCATCACAGAATTCCGGCCACATCCCCATTCTTTCATGGTTATTTTTGACCAATGGGATACAAGAATGGTGACCAGGCCCACATTCCATGCTGCCTAAGAGCACCTTGGATTCCCTCTGTTAGTTACAACTCTACCAGCACTTGAGGAATATAGAGGTGGCTGAGTGCATCCAGCCTTACTGGACTTATTGTATTGTATTGCTTTCTACATCATTTTCTAGCACCTGGCCAAACTTATAATACATAGTTATGGAATGAAAATTTAATGCCATCTTAAGAAAGTCATTTAGGGCTCTGGGAATGTGGCTTCCTGGTATGGTGTTTGCCTAGCATGCATGAAACTCTGGGTTCAATTCCTCAGTAAAACAGAAAAAAGAAAAACACTAGAAGGAATGCTTTGCCTCAAGTGGTAGAGTGCTAGCCCTGAAGAAAAAAAAAGCTCAGGAATAATTCCCTACCCCTGAGTTTAAGCCCCTGGACTGGCAAAAAATTAATAAATGGAAAAGAAAGAATACATACTTGAAATATATAATTGCTACTTCCATAATGACACCTGATAATAGCCCCTAATTCATGTATTTTACTTATGTTAGGATACTGTGTTGAAAAAAGTTTTGTTCATTAAGTCACAGCAATTAATGCCAGGAATGTGCTTAATTGTCAGCTGAAGATTAATTCTGGAAATTCAAGGATTCCAGGATTTTGTGTCATCACTGCGAATCACAAAGTGAAAAGTAGTCTAAGTGTGATTTTGAAATCTTTTTGATCAGTTTTGGTATCAAAAAGGCAGAAGCTAATTAACAGTTGTGACAGAAAATAAGGAATAACTCCAGATGGAAGGAAAAAAATGATAGTAAATAAGGTATATCAGAAACTGGTCTAGAGAAACATTTTTGGTTATTGAAGAACTAGTTGTCAACTAGGCTTATCCTCATTGCCTTTAGCATTCTAAATCTCTTAGGCTAGTTCTTAATCTCTCCATGATACATGTAAATCCTTTTTTTGTTTTTTACTTGTGTGCATTTTTTTCTCTTTTTTCTTTTTATTAGTTTTTTATTTTTTTAATTTTAATTTTTATTTTTGTGAACATATTGTACAGAGGGGTTACAATTACATGGGAAAGATAATGAGTACATTTCTTATCAAACAGTGCAGCCTCCTCCTTTGTTTACTCTTAACATCCCTTCCCAGGCTCTCCCCCGCCCCCCTACAAAATCTCCCCCTCCCCCCGCAACAAAGTTTTAAAGTTCGTTTTTGACATGACAACCTGTACGACTCATAGTTGCATCGGGTCCACCTGTATCCTGAAAAGACTTGTTTTCCCCCATCTCCTCCACAAATTATTCTGACATCAAATACAGTGAAAGCAGGGTTTATAGTGTGGGAGAGGGACAAACAAAGCAACAAAGAAATAATCTTATAAATGAGTTAGAAACAAATGCAGGAAAGAAAAAAAACATTTCAATACATATTTAAGGGTTCATTTTCCTAACATCACATTATCTGACCTTTCATGCTTGACTCATACATATACTAGATATTGCAACTAAGGAAAACCATGGGACCTATGTTTCTTTGGGCCTGGTTTACTTCACTTAATATAATTTTTCCAAGCCTTTCCATTTCCTAACAAATGGAGAAATGTCATTCTTTCTGATGGAGGCATAGAATTCCATTGTGTATATATACCACATTTACTTGATCCATTCATCTACTGAGGGGCATCTGGGTTGGTTCCAGATCTTAGCTATGGTAAATAATGCTGCAATAAACATAGTTGTGCTGGCAGGTTTAGTGTGGTCTTGTTTGTAAACATTTGGGTAAGTGCCCAGAAGTGGTTTTGCTGGGTTATAGGGGAGCTCTATGTAAAGTCTTTTCAAAAACCTCCATGCTGATTTCCAAAGTGGTTGAACAAGTTTATATTCCAACCAAAATGAAGTAAGGTTCCCTTCTGTCCACATCCACTCCAGCATCTGTTGTTGTTATAGTTCTTGATTATAGCCATTCTAACTGGAGTGAGGTGGTATCTCAATGTTGTTTTGATTTGCATTTCTTTTATGGCTAGGGAGGTTGAGCATTTCTTCATGTGTCTATTGGCCATCCTTCTTTCTTCTTCAGACAAGTTTCTCTTCAAGTCTTTAGCCCACTTATTTATTGGGAAGTTGTTTCTTTGAGGATTTGTTGTTGGGGGTATAATTTTTTGAGTTCCAAATATATTTTACATATGAGGCCCTTGTCCGTTGTACGGCTAGTGAAGATCTTCTCCCAATCCGTGGGCTTTCTATTGATCTTGCTAGCTATGTCCTTTGGCATGCAGAAGCTCTGAAACATCATGCAATCCCATTTGTCTAACCTTTCTTTGATTTGTTGGGTATCTGGGTCTCTATTAAGAAAATTTCAGCTTGAGCAAAGGAGGCCTAGGGTTTCTCCTATTCCATCCTGTAATGTTTTTAGTGTCTGTTTGACTCCGAGGTCTTTGATCCATTTGGACTTGATTCTGGTGCAGGGTGATACATAAGGATCTAGTTATAGATTTCTACAAGTAGTTAACCAATATTCCCAGCACTATTTACTGAAGAGGCTATCTTTCTTCCATTCTATTATTTTAGCTCCCTTATCAAAGATTAATTGGCTATAGGTCTGTAGGTTATTGCTGGGTTTTCAATTCTATTCCATGGATCCTGAGGTCTGTTCTTATGCCAGTACCAAGCTGTATTGATTATTATGGCTTTAGAGTAGAGTTTGAAATTTGGTATTGATATTCCACCAGCAGTGTTCTTTCCGTTGAGGAGCGTTTTTGGTATTCGGGGTCTTTTATTGTTCCATATGAAATTTTGGATTGCCTCCTCTATTTCCTTGAACAATGAGGTTGGAATTTTGATAGGTATCGCATTGAATTTGTAGATAGCTTTGGGATGTTTTGCCATTTTCATGATGTTAATCTTTCCAATCCAGGGGCATGGGGGTTTTGCCATTTTCTAAGTTCTGTTTTGATTTCCTTTGTCAAGATTTTAAAGTTTTCATCATAGAGGTCCTTCAGTTCTTTGATTAAGTTAATAACTAGGTATTTTATTTTTGAGGGGCTATTACAAATGGAGTTACTTTCCTAATTTCAGCCAAAATTTTTTCATTGTTGGTATACAGAAAAGCCATTGATTTTGAGGGACTAATTTTATACCCTGCTACTTTGCCAAAGTTTTGAATTAGCTAGAGTAATTTTGGAGTCAATGGGATTCTTTAAATACAAGATCATGTCATTTGCAAAGAGGGAGAATTTTATTTCTACTTTCCCTATTTGGATTCCCTTTATGTTTGCACTTGTCTTATTGCTGTAGCTAGACATTTTAATAATAGATTGAAGAGAAGTGGAGAGAGTGGACATCCTTTACTTATTCCTGAGTTAAGAGGAAGTGGCTTTAGTTTTTCACCATTAAATATCATGTTGGCTGTAAGTTTGTCATATACAGCCTTTATTGTATTGAGGAATGTTCCATGGCTTCCTAATTTTTCCAAAACCTTCATTATAAAGGGGTGTTGGATCTTGTCGAATGCTTTTTCTGCAACTATTGAAATAACCATGTCGTTCTTATCCTTGCTCCTGTTGATGTGATGAATAATATTAATTGATTTGCATATATTGAACCAGCTTTTCATCCCTGAAATGAATCCTGTTTGATCGTGGTATATGATTTTTTGGATGAATTGTTGAAGTCAATTAGGCAAAATTTTGTTGAGAAGTTTTACATCAATGTCCATCAAAGAAATGGGTCTATAATTCTCTTTCTTTGATGAGTCCCTGCCTGGTTTGGGATGAGGGTTATGATAGTTTCATAGAATGTGTTCGGTAGTGAACTTTCTCTTTCAATTTCAATGAAGAGTTGGAGTAGTATTGGTGTGAGCCCTGCTTTGAAGACCTTGTAAAATTCCGCTGTAAAAACATCTGGTCCTGGACTTTTCTTAGCTGGGAGGTCTCTTATTGCTGTTTCTATTGCAATGCTTGATATGGGCCTGTTAAGATGGTTTAACTCATCTTGGTTTAATTTTGGCATGTCAATATTTTCTAGGAAAAGATCCATTTCTGTCAAGTTTTCAAACATATTTAGCATAAAGTTTTGAGAATTATTCCCTTATAATGTTCTGAATCTTGGTTATTTCCATGGTGATATTTCCATTCTCATCTCTGAGTTTATTTATTTGGGTATGTTCTCTTCCTTTTCTAATAAGATTTGCTAAGGGTCTGTCAATTTTGTTAATTTTTTCGAAGAACCAACTCTTTGTTTTGTTGATTCTTTCTATAGTTTTTTTGGATTCTAATTCATTTAATTGTGATTTAATTTTAATTATTTCTTTCCATCTACTGGATTTGCGTTTATCATGCTGCTCTTTTTCAAGGAGGTTCAGATGTCTCATTAAATTTTTGGTTTCAGATCTCTCCAATTTGTTGATGTAGGAGCTCAGAGCTGTAAACTTGCCTGTGAGTACTGCTTTTGCTGTGTCCCAGAGGAGCTGGAAATTTGTGTGCTCATTATTGTTAAATAGCATGAACACTTGAATTTCCTTTCTAATCTCTTCATGACCCACTCCTGATTCAGCAGTGTGTTGTTCAGCTTCCATGTTTTACCAGACTTTCTTTGGTGGCTTTTGGTCTTGATTCTAATTTTATTCCTTTGTGGTCAGAGAGAATGCAAGGTATAACTTCAATATTTCTTAATTTGGACAAGTTTGCTTTGTGGTTTCAAATGTGTTCTTTTTTAGAAAATGTTCCATGTCCTGCTGAGAAAAACTTGTATTTTGATGCTGCTGGGTGAAATATTCGGTAGATGTCTGTTTAATCTAGTTGATCTATGCAGCTGTTTATATCTGCAGTTTCTCTGTTGAGTTTTTGCGGAGTTGATCTATCTAGTGGGGAGATTGGTGTATTAAAATCCCCAACAATTAATGTCTTTGGATCTATGTGGGATTTGAGGGAAAGTAGTGTTTCTTGAATAAATTTGGGTGCTCCGTTGTTTGGCGGTTAGATATTTAGAATTGTAATATCCTCCTGAAGGAGAGATCCCTTAATTAGTATGTAGCGACCTTCTTTATCTCTTCTCACAAATTTTAAGTTGAAGTCTATTTTATCTGATATTAGGATTGCAACTCCTGCCTGTTTATGGGGGTCATTTGCTTGGTAGATTTTGCTCCAGCCTTTAACATTGAAAATGTGTGTGTTTTTACGTGCAAGATGTGACTCCTGAAGGCAGCAGATAGAAGGATCTTGTTTTTTAATCCAACTAGACAGTCTATGTTGCTTAATTGGAGAGTTAAGTCAGTTAATGTTAAGAGATAGGACTGAGAGGTATTTGGCAGTTCCTGTCATGTCATCCATCTTCTTGGGTGTTGGGAAAACTGTGTTCTTCCTATGGTTCTTGGATTCTCAGTTTGGGTGCAGTTTCTTGGACTTTATTTTGGTCTTGATGGTTTTCTATGTGTAGGACATCTTTAAGAATCTTTTGTAGGGCTGGTTTGGTGGAGATGTATTGTTTCAATTTTTCTTTGCTATGGAAGTTTTTTATTTGGCCTTCAGTTATGAAGGTAAATTTAGCTGAGTACAGTATTCTTGGTTGATAGATGGTTGTTTTTAGGGCTTGACATACATCATTCCAGGCTCTTCTTAATTTGATTGTCTCTGCTGAGAAATCTGAGGTGATTCTAATTGGTTTCTCATTATAATTGATTAATCTTTTCAGCTTTACAGTTTTACGGATCTTTTCCTTTGTCTGTGTTGATCTTGTGTGGATTATAGTGTGAAGGTGGGATGTCCTATTCTGATCTGGTCTATTTGGAGTTCTAAAAGCTTCTTGTATCTGAATAGGCCTATCTTTTTGCATGTTTGGGAAGTTCTCTGCTAGTATCCTGTTAAACAAATTTCCTAGACCATTTACTTCTGTTTCTAGTTGCTTCTCTACACCCATTATCCTTAGATTAGGCCTTCTGATGGTGTCTTCCAAGTGTTGGATAGATCTATTATATTTCTTGGACTTGTCTTGGATGGTTTTATGTTCTTTCTCTATAATATCTAGGTTATCTTCAATCACCGAGATTCGATCTTCTGCATGGTCTAAACTGCTGTCAACAATTTCTACTTTGTTTTTTATTTCTTTTCCTTCTAAGTGGTCAGCTTTGATGGCTTCAAATTCTTTGTTGAAGCTTTGTTTTTGATCTTGTATTAACTTCTTCACTTCCTTAATTTGATGTTCAGTGTTTATTCTCTAATCACTTAGTTGATTGGTTATGTTTTCCTTGGACTCCAATTCCTTCTGTTGGGTTCCATTCAGCATTCCCTTTGTGGTGGCCCTGACTTCCCTCTGCTCTTTGTTAATGGATCCCATGAATGCCTTTAGTGATCTTTCTGTATTCTCATCCTGCTCTATCAATTGCTGTATTACTCTTTGCTTAGCTTCCTCCATTTCATGCCATTCCTCCAGTTCTCTTTGAGTCTTCTCAGCCTGTTCATGCCATTCCTGCCTTTCTCTTTGAGTATTGTCAAGCTGCTCACGCAAATCCTGTATCCGTTTTTGAGTAGCTTTCTCACGCTCATGATATTCCTCTATAAACCTTTGGATTGCCTCCTCTCTCTCCCTATCACGCTCATACAGAGTCCTTTGTAGGTATTTAATCTTTTCCTGCATTGACCTATTGTTTGCCTCCTCTCTCTCCCTATCACGCTCTTACAGAGTTCTTTGTATGTTTTCAATCTTTTTATTTATCAGGTTTGCCAGCAGTGTTTGTAGAGCTATTTGGGAACTTTCCTCCTGATTATTCATTATCTGTTCTGTCCCCTGATTATCAGAAGTGGGAGTTAAGATACCCGGACTTGCCATTTTTCTTGTTGTTTTCCGGCTTACTCTGCACATTTGGGATGAAAGTAACACCAGTTTTGTGCTAGAACACTAACATAAGGCAAGCATCAACCAAAGTCTGAATTTGCATAGTCAACAGTCTGCAGATAAAATCTAGTTCAACAGTTACCTCTATTCAACATCAAACGACTCTATATTAATGGGCTACAAACCGCAAAGAAGAATTTGGTAAACCAAAAATTATTAAGGTTAGGGAGAGATGTGGGTAAAAAATATGAATAGAGTGATGTGGGAAGGTACAGGGACAGTTAACTTAACTAAGTCCTAGTCTCAAAGCAGGAATTAGGTTGGATAGGATGGAAGTAGAGAGAAAGAAAACAAGAAGAAAGAAAAAGGGAGAAAAAGGGACCAGAAAAAATAGAAAAATATAAATTAATAATATGCAGATTGAGAGCAAACTATTCAAAGAACGTGAATATATTGAGAGAAGGGGAGGGATATAAAGGAGATGTGAAAAAACTTAAAAATAAAAATACTTAAAATGTTATATAGGTATAAAGAGGTAGTATTGCTATTAAGGAATTTAAGTCTCAAAAGTTTTGAATTGAATAATAAATTTGTGGATTAAATGTGTACACAATGGGGGATAGGGTCTAATAATCAACTACGGGTATATCTGCGGATGTGCAGAACAACAATTAAGTCCCATAATGAACAAAATTGAGGAAAATGTAGGAAGGATAAGGAAGAAATAAAAAAAAAGATCAGAAGTTCAGTAAAGCTAAGCAAAAAGCAAAAAGAAAATTTTTTTAAAAGAAGAAAAAAAAGAAAGCTACAAAGAAATAAACTTATAAATGAGTTAGAAACAAATGCATGAAAGAAAAACAAACATTTAAATACATATCTAAGGATTCATTTTCCTAACATCACATTATCTGACCTTTCCTGCTTGACTCATACATATACTAGATATTGCAAATAAGGGAAACCATGGGACCTATGTTTCTTTGGGCTTGGCTTACTTCACTTAATATAATTTTTTCCAAGCCATTCCATTTCCTAACAAATGGGGAAAGGTCATTCCTTCTTTCCCTCCCCCACAGTATAACCCCTGCTTTCACTATATTTGATGTCGGTATAATTTGTTGAGAACAAGTGGAAAAACAAGTCGTTTAAGGATACAGGTGGACCCGATGCATCTATGAGAAGTACAAGTTGTCATGTTAAAAACGAACTTTACAACTTTAGTGCGGGGTGTGGGAGGGATAGGGTGGGAGGGCGGGGGAGGATGGGAAGGGATGTGAGGGGTAAAAAAGTAGGAGGCTGCAATGCTTGATAGGAAATGTACTCATTATCTTGCCCATATAGTTGTAACCCCTCTGTACAGTATGTTCACAAAAAATTAAAATTAAAATTAAAAAAATTAAAAAAAATAAAAAGAAGAAAAAAGAAAGAAAGAAAAATGCACACACGCATGTGTAACTAAAATAAAGATTAGAAGGGTGAAAAAAGTTACAAGAAAATAAGTTTTTTCAAAAAGGTAAAAATTAAAGATTAAAAAAGTTTTAGAAAAGAAAAATATTTTTTTTTGTTAAAGGTATAAAAAAAAAGAAGATGAAAAAAAATTCTTTGATTTTTTTATGAGCGTTGGGAAAAATCCTGTATCTCCCTTCTGTCTGTAATCAGCCTCTGGTTGGAGTCTCTGATCTGCTTGTGGTCCTGTGGCTTGGTTGGTTTCTTAAGTCAGTTTGTTTGGACAGGCAGAAAAATACTCTGCTTTACCCAGGATTTTTCGATCCTCCTCCCAAGTTAGTTCAATGGGAGCAGGGTGTGCTTTGAGTATCACAAAAGAGGGAGATGGTTTTTTCCTCAAATTTGGAGATGCTGTGATGAGGCTAGGTTCTTTGTAGACTTGAGGCTTTTCAGCAAACAGTAGCTTTTCCTAGGGACTAGTTTGTGAGAAACTCATAGAGCCTAGCTTTGAGCCACTCTCAGGGTTTCTGTTAACTGATGTTGAAGCTGCTAAAAGGAGGGGCAGCCTCTGGCTCTGATTACACAATGAAGAAAGACACCCCTATGTCTGGTGCCCGAACTGGGTGACTTTTCCCTGGGTAGAGCTGAGTCTGGCAAGTCACGCATTTAAGTTCTTGTGACCTGCTAAATGATGCTAGTTTTATTCCAAGGCCTGAGTTGGAGTTAGCAGCTCCGCCAAGCTTTGTCGGTATCCAAGATGGAGATCTCTGGTACTGGGGGGGCGGGGAGTGGCCTTCAATCCTCTGCTCCCTGAGAAGGAGTGAGGGCGTCAGATTTCTACTAACGCCTTCTTGCTTCCTGGGCCGTCTCTGATCTGCGAACTGCAGGATGAAGATGTCTGCTCCTTGTCGGTTCTTGCTGGTGTTGAGTTGAATCCGCTCACTTGCTGCGTCTGGCTCTTTCGTCCCCAGACTCTCTCTGTTTCTGGTATGGGGGTACCGCCGCTGCCCGTGCCAATGCTGCCGTCGCAGCAGCAGCTGCTGGCAAGAGCTCAGATCTGTCTCCTTGCCTGGATTTTCCCTCTCTGGCCTAACTCTCTGTCCTGTGATGGCACACTTGGTGTGATTCTCTGGCTTAGGACTGTTCACTGGAACTCTAAAACTGCTTTCTATGGGAGAGCTTGTTTTGCCTCCAGCTTCTCCTCCGTCATCTTCCCGGAACTCCCTAAATGTATCTCCTTCTATGCTGTTCTTTCATACCTTATCTCCTTTTTTTTCTAAAAATCTCAGTCTTTCTATATTTCTCTATGAACATTTCCTGATACTAAATACACCTATACAGATGTCACAGGATGCTAATATAAGGGTCCCATAGCTCATGAGTCATTAATGTAACAAAATGGAAAAGGAGGACATATTTACTGCTATCTCAATTTTTATGAAAAGCTGCAATGTCATCATTTGGTTAAAATTTTCATTCTTTGTCTACACAGTGTCATTCAATGCACTTAAATGCAAATATGAACTGGGTGCTGGTGGTTTACACCTGTAATCCTAGCTACTCAGGAGGTTGAGACCAGAGGATTGTGGTTCAAAGCCAGCCTTGTCAGGAAAGCCCATGAGACACTAATCTTCAATTAACCACCAGAAACCCGGAAGTGGTGCTGTAGCTAAAGTGTTAGTGTGCTCAACTTGAACTGAAGAGCGGAGGGAGAGTGCCCAGGATCAGATTCAAACCCCACAACCAACAAAAAGGCAAAATATGACTTTAAGTTTCCCCAGAAGGAATGACAAGATCAATAATCTTCCCAAGCAAAAAAATTAATTCCAAAATGATTCAGTGCACCTACATTTGGTGAGTTATGTTATGGAATCTGTGTTGGACATATTCTCTAAAAACAAATCGTTTAGGGATACAGGTGGACCCATTACAACAATGAGATGTACAAGTCCTTATGTCAAAAAACGAAATTTACAACTTTGTTGGGGGGGAGGATGGTATGGGGAGAGAGGGGGAGTATGGGAAGGGCTGGGAAGGGGAAAAAAAGAAGAGGCAACAATGCGTGATAAGAAATGTACACGTTATCTTGCCCATTTAATTGTAACTGCTCTGTAAGGTATTCTCACAATAAAAAAAGAAAAAAAATGTCAAATATTAGCTTTACAATAAACATCTAATATTTCTTCTTTGAAGAGAGACGTCTATACAGTTGATGTCGCTTGGCTTTCTTACTATCTTAGTTCGAATCCAACCCTGGCAGGATAGTCTGTCAAACTCTTATCTGTAATTACACAGCAAAAAAAGCCACAAGTAGATTTTTGGTTCAAGCAGTACAGTACTAGCTTTGGGGGCAGGTTAGCAGGAAACAAAACTGTTCAGGGACAGGATCCAGCCTATGAGTTCAAGCCCCATAACCAACACAAAGTAAAAAAACAAGCAAACAAAAAAAAAACAAATATTTCCTTAAAGGAGTACTGGTCTGAGAAGAGGTTCCTTTTGCTGATCATACTCACTGGATGCTTTTTTGAAATCCTTATTGCTATGGAGAATTTCGGACCAAATTAAAGGAAATGATAACTGAGTCCTGAAACAAGAAAATCATCTCAGGGGTGAAAATGAAAATACCAGCGACAAGAGACTTTAAAACCTCCATGTCTTTGTTTCTTAGCAGTAGAACAGTTTTGGGGGGGTCCAGTCGTGGGCCTGAACTCTGGGCCTGAGCGTTGTCCCTCAGCTCTTCAATTCAAGGTTAGCGCTCTACAACTTGAGCCACAGCACCACTTCTGGCTTAATTTTTGCTTATATAGTGCTGACGAATCAAACCTGGGCCTCATGCATGCAAGGCAAGTGCTCTACCACTAAGGCAACTTACCAGTCCCTGCAGTAGAACATGTTTAAAACAACGTTATTTCTTTTTGTTCTATGCTGGCCTTAAAATGGCACATTATTTCTTTTTGTAATATTCTCAATTAGAAGTTTACAGAAAAGTTATATATGAGTAAAAACACACACGAAAAAGTCGGAGACAGAGTTTCCTTCAAGCCTTGGGATTTTCTTGTACAGTAAAAAGGAAAGCACAAGTTAACTTGAACTTTGTCAATCCTCTATGTTCCATTCCTCTCCTGGGGTCAGTTTCCACATCCAGTAGCAGTTACTTCCAGGAACAATCTACGGTGCTGCCTGAGGTATAATGAATGTTTTCTTGCTTCACCGAAATAACACAAGGACACCCTGATCTGAGGTTACACGTGTTTCAGAGACAGCTTAGTAAAGAGAAAATATGAAATTTATATTGCTTTTAAATACATTTTCCATGAGTATATTGAGTTTAAACTTTGTAAGTTCTCTATAAATTAAGGTGAATTTTAAATGGGAAGAAGGTTCTCAGATCATTTTTTTGTGAGTGTATGTGCTGCGCATTATTTTCCAACTGTTCATGAGATAACAGTAAGGAAACAATAGCAATAATAGGAGAAAGAGAAGTTTTGTGTTTAAGTATAAGTGTTCAATGCACTATAGAAGATTCTACAAATAATACCACGTTGAAACAATAAAGCCATGTCCAGTATGTAGATTTGAGAGTGATATAGAGAAAGAATTACACGTACGTGTAACAGGAAGTATAAGGCCACTCCCTTTCTAAATCACGCTTGCTAATCACGCAACTTTGTAGACAGTAGAATGGAAGCATAATTCTCTTTCCAATGCAACTCAGATATAAGAGCATGGACTTAATTGGAAAAAAAAGTCCATCCTGAGAGAGCAGGGATTATACTAGCCATGAACTGGTGGATAAGATCACATTTATTTTCTTTCCTTTACTTATGTATTTTCTGTTGGTGGTGGTCTTGGCAATTGAACACTGGTCCTGGGAGCTGTCCCTCTGCTATTCAGCTCAAGGCTAATACTCTATACTTGAGCCACAGTGCCACTTTCAGTTTTCTTGTAGTTAATTGGAAAAAGAGTCTCCGGGATTTCCTGCCCGGCCTGGCTTTGAACCCTATCTGAAGATCTCACCACCATCCAGCATAGGATCACACTTCTAACAGTGTACACACAGCATATATAATGTGCATGCTCATGTATCTTTATATGAATTCTTAAGTTAAAAATCTAGGCTACAGCTTAGCCTTTACACTCACGAAAATGTTTGTAATTTAAAAGTTGATACTCCTGGAGAAATAAAACCTAAGAATGTAAAGGTGTCTGGGAAGGTCAGTTTGCATCCAGCCTGGGCAGAACAGTCTTTGAAAAACTATAACAAAAGCTGGATTGGAAGAATGGCTCAAGTATTGGAATACCAGTCATGAGCAAGATTGCTGAATAAGATCTTGAGGCTTTTGCATACATACATACAATCATACACATATATACAGAGACACTTATATGTGCACACACAAATACACATATTAAGCAACTCTCAGAATATGTGGAAAAATTTAGAAAACAATAGAAAATATGTCCCGAGTAAGACTAGAATCAAATGATAATTTTTAATGTTAGAAAGTCCTCAAGTGAACCTTCTTCAAAAAGTTTAAGAATATTACATAGATAGAGACCAGAGATAGTAATAGAGTCAAGTAATCATTATTAATGTCATCAGGTCCATGGAGGAATGTATCAGAGACTCCTTCAGGTGCATTTGAAAATGTTCAAATCCTGTGTCAAATGTTAGAACATCTTTGAAAAGAGTACAAGAACACTCTGAGCAGTATAGTGGATAATATTACTGGAGAAATTCAGAATTGCTAGTCTGTATCTAGATTAAATAAACCAAGAAACTATGGGGGGGGCAATTTGATACAAGGCTAGAATTCTAGCACTCAGACTAAGACAGGAGATTAGATAGTGGAATTACACAGTGATACCTTCCCTGGACCAGGTAGTATAATTTTGTCTTAATAAAACAAACCAAACAAGAAATGAATACAAAGTAGTAAGTTTGGGCTAATTTTGTCATTATGTTTTGAGAAGTCATGTTTCCTATTGAAATGCAACTCATATATAATCCTCAGTTGTGTTTGAAATTTTCTCTTCATTCATGAACCTTCTTAGATGCAAAATGGCTCATGATTCCCATCCAAAATGTGAAAAAGTAAGTGATCATCATTCTGATAGATTCCAAGGAAAGGAAGAAGGATTACAAAAGCTTAAGCTTGGAAAAATAGCAAAGTTAATCTAATGTAGCACTATGTAGATCTTGCTAAATTAGAGTTTAGATTCAAAATAAATGTTTTGGTTTTGTTTGTAATTTCATATTCTATCAGATACTACAAAATCCTTTTTAAGTAGAGGGTTTAATTGACAAATTTACAAATGTTTCTTGCATGCTATTTGCCTAGAATATTCTTTCATGAGAGTTATAATTAGAACTCAGTTAGTAGATAATTCCAAAACTTCATGTATAAAATGATAATGTGAATGATAATGTGAATAATGTAGACAGAGTTGGCAAAAAATGGATGATATTAATTTATAAATTTAGAAAAAGGGCGATTTTTTGAGGCTTTGGTATAACATGGTATGAAGAGAATAATTGTGTGACATCTTCTTTCTTCTACCTGTATGTAAGACAGGAAGCAATTTCCTTAATTACGTGCCTCTGTATACAGTGAGAAAAATGCTAGGTTTGGGATTTGTTTTATTTTCGTTTTTGTTTTATTTGTTTGTCCTAGGGCTTGAACTCGGGGACTGGACACTGTCTCTGAGCCTGTTTATGCTCAAGGCCCGTGCCCTACCACTTCAACCTCAGCTCACTTGTGTCTGGCTTTTCCTAAGAACTTTATTGGAGATTAGAATCTAGAGAACCTTCCTGCCTGGGTGGGCCTTTGCCAATGTCTAGTGCATTGGGGTCCCTGGGTAAGGGTAACGAAATCACCAGGACACTGGGAATGCAGAGTGCAAACAGCAATTGCCACTACATGCTGTGCTTTATTGTTAGTGGTATTTAACGACAAGCAAGCATGATCTTTGCCAAAATTTAATCAGAAGACATTGACACAAAAATTTCAACAAGTACATTTTTACTTGACCTATGAGACAATGACTTGGTATATTATTATGTAAACTATTTTAGTGCAAGCTCAAACCAGTCAGGAAAATGCTTGACTAGCTGTTCATCTATGATTAAGTAAGAAAAAGAGTTACTTCCTCAGCTCCCAGGAGTCTGTGACATGTGTTTTGAGATAGGAGAGAGAACATTTTCCCTCTCTAGCCCGGCATGCCAAGAGCTTTCCTAATACTCAAACTCGGTCTTCAGATAATCCTGAGGCCGGAGCCTGTATCACTCTGCCCCTTCAACCTAGACCCTGAGTCTTCACAGGCTTTTAACTGTAATCTTACAATCTTAGCATCCTTATTATCTATGATATTTAAAAAGTATAAATATAAACAATATTTCCAAGAATACCAGTGGAGGAAAAATGATGCAACCCAGTTTATAGTGGTGTTCTTTCCAGAACACGGAGGGCATCACATTAGCAGAGGTGCAGTGTATTTTCACAATGGAGATAAGCTATTCTTGATGTGAATTAAGGGAATTTTGAGGTGCACCCTACAAGTTGGAAACTGGTGGTCTAGGATGACTTTATGGCATAAATCTTGTGATTGATGGTCAAGAAATAATAGCTTAATCTGACAAACAACTGCTTACTCTTGAAGAATTAATTATAACATGCTTCATAGTTTTATCCTTTATCAGAATGTGGCTCTTTTTCTGTTCACTTCTCAGTCTGTAACACCCCATTGGAAAATGCACCTATTGCAGAATTACATAACATGCAAACAGGTATATTTTGAATCTCTCAGGAATGGAATGTTCAGAATTTGAAAATGAGTAGTTATTAGTCATAGGAATTTTGAAGAACACATACATTCTGTCCTCTTAACAACTTATTAACTTTTAAAAGTTATGGGTTTCCATAGAATTAAACTGTTTTCTCTTTTAGTATAAGAAAGTACAAAATTTATTCTATTTTCAAAATATTGGCAAGTATATTGTGAAAAACTTTTCTAGTTGGATATCATTCAAGTTGATGACCCTCTGATAAAGAAGAGGTAATTAATTCAAATTAGATGCTAAATAATACTGATTTTTAAAAAGTTACTACATAAAGAATAATATTTACTATACCAAAACAGTGAAATTTTATTTCATCAGCTTATTTTTTAAATTTAATTTTAATGTGAAAGTGATGTGCACTGGGGTTATAGCCATTGGAAGGTACTGAATACATAACTTTTCCAACCCTTCCAATTGTTTAATAAGTGCATCAGCGATATTAGAAGCATCATCATTTGTGAATTGTTTACCAAATTTCTCATGTACATTAAATTGTAACTGAGGAATCAATTGAGCAGCAGTAGAATTTCCAGATAAATACTGCTGTATTACATTCTAATCATGTATAGATTTATTATATTTTACATTAGTAATGCAAAAGGTAGTAAAATTCCAATTACATTTTAACAATAACTGTTTTTCCACAACCAATAACTTGTGTCCTAACCATCCCACTGTCTGTTTAAGAATATTAATATCTGTTTGTAATAGAGCATCAATTTCTACCTGGGAGACCCACAATTCATGTGAATCCCGGTGCCATTCTTCCACAAAGTGCTAATTTGTAAGGAAGTGTGTAAGGCAATTCCAGACACGGCAGCAACAGTGGTAGTAGCAATTAAGCTTAAGATCACAGCTACAATGGCTCCAATCATGCGCTTTGTACATTTTAGTAGTTTGGTAAAAAATTCAATAACAACACTATCCAAAGGATTTTGGGACCATTCTCTTCCTAATTAAACAGGTAGCCAAATATGAGTTCTTTGTTGTAATATCATAATACTATACTGTCATTAAAATTAAGAGAGGATTTAATGCAAGAACACAGGCGACAATTAATTAAAACAAGAAATAGTAGGAGAAAATGTAAATTTTCCCACTAAAAGTGCATAAGGCAGAGCTACACAAGCAGTTGCATCATAAGATTTGTACAAAGTAAAATTATAAGTGGAGGCAGAGTTCGCCGTCCCTGAAAACGATCCATTTGATAGCATCATGGGTTTCAGCGCCGCTGCGACCTTCCAAAGATGAGTCTGAACAGCAGTGGGTGCAGCCATGAAAGCCCATAGAGCATCTGCAATGCCTCCATCTCCCCAGGCCATAAATCGAACTCCAGTAAGCGATCCATTAATGGCTTCCGGCATCCTAGTAACATTTGATAAGTCACATCTGGTAATATTCCATTCTGAACATGTGTTAATAAACTGTCCAAAAGGTCCTCAATTAATAAAATTATTGAACATTTTTCCAAATGTTCCTCTACACTCTTGCCACACAAAAGGCTGATATTTTAAATCAATATAAGTAACATCAGGGCACATAGGTAAGGATAACTCGCCATCAGTGACACTTTCCCAGCTACTATTAATGGCCAAGAAGTTAATTGCTGAAACTGTGTTTTAGAATTGGAAGTGCGTTTCCAAGGTAAAACCCAATGTTGCCAATTCATTACTAAACATGGAGGAGGCCCCAGACAACAGGCAAGGAATGAGTATAGTAAGTAAAATTTAAAAAGCTACCATCATCCTTATTGCAAAATATGAAATTATTCCAAGGAGGAGATAAAACAGCAGGAAGAGTATAGACGGTTATATCCCCAAACAACAGGTTCCAATAAAGGAGGGTTAGGAACAAAGGCTCAATAACTTACATTAGCATTAGCATGGACAGAGTTTACAGTAAGCAGGGCACACATGGCCAGGAACAAGTTCTCAGCAGTGACAGGTTCACCATTGAATTGTAACATCTTTTGTCCTTCTCCAGTCAACTTTTGAAGCTGCCCCCAGATGGGCAGTGGGGATTTCTTTTTTTTTATTTTTTATTTTATTTTATTTGTGAACATACTGTACAGAGGGGTTACAATTACATGGGCAGGATAATGTGTACATTTCTTATCAAGCATTGCAGCCTCCTCCTTTGTTTACCCTTCACATCCCTTCCCAGCCTCCCCCCCCCCCCGTCCCAATCCTTCTCCCCCCCCCCGCCCCGCCCCCCTGCATCGATGTTGTAAAGCTCGATTTGGACATGACAACTTGTACTTCTCATTGTTGCAACAGGTCCACCTGTATCCTTAAACGACTTGTTTTTCCCCATCTCCTCCACAAGTCATAGTGAAATCAAATATAGTGAAAGCAGGGGTTATACTGTGGAGGAGGGACATACATAGCAACAAAGAAATAATCTTATAAATGCGTTAGAAACACATGCTTGAAAGAAAAAAACATTAAAGTACATATCTAAGGGTTCTTTTTCCGCAACTGGTGGCTGATTCCTTGAAGGATACAGGGCTGTCCTCACTGGACCGCATCTGTATCCATCAGGCAGGAAGCTAGTATTGTTTGCTATCCTGTGTAGACACAAAACCCTATCCTCGCCCCTTATGTCATAATGTTCCTAGTTGCCATTCTGCATCCAATGCAATATTAATCCATACAGAAGCATTTAAATAAGGTTTTTCTTATAATTGTTCAAAATAGCGCTCAGCTCTAGTTAAAATATCTCCTTGTGGTAAGTTTAAAATTTTAAGAACATAAAGAGCTTGATATAAAATGATTTTAGTATTTTGCATGGATATCCACAAAATATCCATACCCTCATCCAACCTTTTCCTCCTTTTTAATTTTTTAATTTGTTGTTTTAGTATGCCATGAACTCGTTCAATAATGGCTTGTCCTTGGGAGTTGTATTCTATTCCTGTAATATGTACCACATCATAAAGTTCACAAAATCTTTTAAATCTGATACTTTTATAGGCTGGTCCATTATCAGTCTTTATTTTGGCAGGCACTCCCATAATGGCAAAAGCTTCCAATAAGTGTTCTATTTCGTGGTTAACAGTTTCTCCCATAAGGGCAGAAGCCCAAACAAATTTGGTATACGTATGTATTGTAACATGTACAAAGGAAAAACGGCCAAAGACTTATACATGGATTATATCCATTTGCCAGAGCTGATTAGGTTGTAATCCACGAGGATTTACTCCAGCAGGTACAACTCTCAAATGCATTGGTCTGCAGATAGGACACCTTTTTATAATTTGTTTAGCTTGAGAATAAGGTATTTTATAATGTATATGTAAATGGCTAGCATTTGTATGTAAATGAGCATGATCCTGTTTAGCAGAAGCAAAACTAATTTATCAACCTTATTATTGCCATATACAAGGTAGCAGGTAACGAAGAGTGAGCTCTGATGTGAGTTACAAACACTTTGGCATTACGTTGTTGTAGTAAAGCTTGTAATTGTTTAAATAGTTGGTTTAGCTGGGGTTTAGATGAATGTGTAACTCCAGTGATATTAGTCACAACTCCTACAGCATAGGCAGAATCAGTAACAATATTAACATCTCCCACAAAACCTTGTAACATCTTAATAATAGCAAAAAGTTCATTTTGTTGAACTGAGGCTTAAGAAGTTGTTTGTACCCAATATTTATTTGTTGTCCAGTAGCACTTTTTGTTTTGGAGCCATCTGTAAAAACGGTAAGAGCAGTGGAAATAGGGGCCTTGGTAATTATATTATTAATGACAAGTTGTTGTTTATGCAAGCAATCCCACAATCTACCTTTGGGAAAATGATAGGAAAATTGCCCAGTACAATTTACTAATGCTATTTGTAGCGTTTCAGAGAGGTTTAACAAATATTTTAGTTGGAATTTTGGCAAAGGAAAGATAATTTCAAATAAATCATACCCTGATATGGTAAATACCCGTTGCCTGACCTGTTGAATAATAACTGCCAACTGTTGTTCATAAGGCATAATATTGTTTGTAAATCTATGCTGTGTATAAATCCATTCTAATGGCATCTCATTTTGTCGAATAATTCTTGTTGGGTATTTCCATGTATCTAAAATACATACATTTATGAGTTGATTGAGCGTTACTCGATGTAAAAACATTTTTTTAATTCTCTGTTCTACAAATTGTACTTCTCTTTCATCTTCCTTAGTTAAAGTTTTTTTGCTATGTAAATCAGGCTGCAATTGTAACAATGAAAGCAAATTATGTAATTGGTAAGTAGGAATTCCTAAGGCAAATAATATCTCCTGGGAACTTGAAAATCATTTAACGTATGTAATTGATCACGTCGTAAAGATATTTTTTGAGGTGTCACTGTTTTTCTACAAACAACATATCGTGATGGAGACATAGAATTCCATTGTGTATATATACCACATTTTCTTGATCCATTCATCTACTGAAGGGCATCTGGGTTGGTTCCAGATCTTAGCTATGGTAAATAATGCTGCAATAAACATAGTTCTGCTGGTAGCTTTAATGTGGTCTTATTTGTAAACATTTGGGTAAATGCCCAAAAGTGGGATTGCTGAGTCATAGAGGAGCTCGATGTGGAGTCTTTTGAGGAAACTCCATATTACTTTCCAAAGTGGTTGAACAAGTTTACACTCCCACCAACAATGAAGTAAGGCTCCCTTCTGTCCACATCCCCTCCAGCATCTGTTGTTATTAGAGTTCTTGATTTTAGCCATTCTAACTGGGGTGAGGTGGTATCTCAATGTTGTTTGGATTTGCATTTCTTTTATGGCTAGGGAGGTTGAGCATTTCTTCATGTGTCTATTGGCCATCCTTCTTTCTTCTTCAGAGAAGTTTCTCTTTAAGTAATTAGCCCACTTATTTATTGGGCAGTTGTTTCTCTGAGGATTTGTTGTTGGGGGATTTAATTTTTTGAGTTCCAAGTATATTTTAAATATGAGACCCTTGTCCATTGTATGGCTAGTGAAGGTCTTCTCGCAATCCGTGGGCTTTCTATTGATCTTGATAGCTATGTCCTTTGCCATGCAGAAGCTCTGCAACTTCATGCAATCCCATTTGTTGAACCATTCTTTGATTTTTTTCTGTTTCCGGGTCTCTATTATGAAAAATTCGGCCTGCGCCAAGGAGACCTAGGGTTTCTCCTATTCCATCCTGTAATGTTTTCAGAATGTGTGCTTTGACGCCGAGGTCTTTGATCCATTTTGAGTTGATTCTTTTGCAGGGTGATATATAAGGATGTAGCTTTAATTTTTCTACATATAGTAAACCAATTTTTCCAGCACCATTTACTGAAGAGGCTGTCTTTCTTCCATTCTATTTTTTTAGCACCCTTATCAAAGTTTAGATGGCTGTATGTCTCTAGGTTCATTTCTGGGTTGTCAATTCTATTCCATTGGTCCTGAGGTCTGTTCTTGTGCCAGTACCAATCTGTTTTGATTTCAATGGCTTTATAGTAGAATTTGAAATTTGGTATTGATATTCCTCCAGCAGTGTTCTTTCTGTTGAGGAGCGTTTTTGCTATTCTGGGTCTTTCATTGTTCCATATGAATTTTTGGATTTCCTCTTCTATTTCCTTGAAGAATGACGTTGGAATTTTGATAGGTATCACATTGAATTTGTAGATAGCCTTGGGAAGTATTGTCATTTTCAGGATGTTAATCTTTCCAATCCAGGAGCATGGAGGATGACATTGCCCCCATTTGTTAGGAAATGGAAAGACTTGGAAAAAAATTATATTCAGTGAAGTAAGCCAAGCCCAAAGAAACATACGTCCCATGATTTCCCTTATTTGCAATATCTAGTATATGTATGAGTCAAGCAGAAAAGGTCAGACAAGGTGATGTTAGAAAAATGAATCCTAAGATATGTATTTAAATGTTTTTTTTCTTTCATGCATTTGTTTCTAACGTATTTATAAGATTATTTCTTTGTTGCTTTGTATGTCACTCCCCCACTGTATAACCCCTGCTTTCACTGTATTTGATGTCGGTATAATTTGTCGAATGGAAGGGGAAAAACAAGTCATTTAAATAAGGATACATTTGGAACTGTTGCAACAATGAGAAGTACAAGTTGTCAAGTCGAAAACGAACTTTACATCTTGGGCGGGGATTTGGTGGGGGGGAGGGAAGATGGGAAGGGATGGGAAGGGTTAACTAAGGAGGAGGCTACAATGCTTGATAAGAAATATACTCACTCTCTTGCCCATGTACCATATTTTCACAATAAAAAAAAACAAAAAAACAAAAAAAAAATCCTAAATATTTTACCTCCATATCTTTTTGTATTTTTTCAGGTACTATTATTACTACAAAATCTTTAAATATAGAGGGTAAACACTGTAACACCATTTCTAATTCTGTCACATTTGGTCCTGCAAATAAAATATCATCCATATAATGAAAAATATAAATGTGAGGCCATTTTTGTTTAACAGTTTTTAAGGCCTTATCAACATATATCTGACACATAGTTGGAGAATTCATCATTCCTTGGGGCAACACCTTCCATTGGAAGTGCTGATGAGGGGTTTGATGATTTATTTGTCATAAAGAAAAGGCAAATCTTTTATAATCTTTTACATGTACAGGAATGGTAAAAAAGCAATGTTGTAAATCTATTACTACTATTGGCCAACTTTTACGAAGCATGGCAGGCAACAGTATACCAGGTTGAAAAGCCCCCGTAGGGTACATGGATGCTTTACCTCCTTGTAAATCAGTCCGCAATCTTCATTTCCCTGACTTCTTTTTAATAACAAATATTGTAAAATTCCATGGTGACATAGACGGCTCAATATGTCCTTTGGTTAACTGTTCTTCAACTAATTGATGAGTTGCTTCTAATTTTTCTTTAGATAAAGGACATTGTTGAATCCAAAGAAGTTACTCAGATTTCCATAATATCTCAATGGGCTCCATCTAAAAATGTTAAAATTGAATATGAGCTCCCCATTGTTCCAGTACATCTCTACCAATTATGTTAACTGGAACTTCCATAATATAATGTTTAAGGACAGCTGTCTGTCCGTCTTCTGATATTATAGTACCATACGACACTGAGAGCTAGAAAAGAGCAGCGAGAGAGCGCCTCTGGGCCTGGGCTAGGCCTTTATCTAGGGTATGGGCAGAGAAAGTTGTGGCCACATCAAATTCAGATGTGACCTCAGTGGATGCAGATGTGACCTCTTTCAGGTGTCCCAGTTGCCTATGTAACGCAGGTACTGGGTGGAGACTTTGCTGCAAGGAGGGTGGAGTCTTTCGCCATCCTGGAGCAGACCTTACATTCCAGGCTTTTAATAATCATAAAATAGGGTGTGGATTATTTCTGGCTACTTCCTGCTGACAAGAGGGGGTCGACAATAGGGGTAAAAGGCTGGAATTTGGTCCCCTCCCAGAGAAGGCAGTGAGCAGCAGTGGTCCCTTGGTGGCATGAGTCCTTAGATGAAGTCTGGAGAAGTCTCATGAGCGTTGAGTGGCTGGAAAAAAATACTAGAGAGCAAATAAATGGCAAGAGGAAGGACTTGGGGCTGAGAATGTTGTAGAAATGTCCCTAGCTACTTCTGATATCTGGTGACTAGGTAGAGAAGTCAGGTGACAAAGGCAAGAATATAAATTCCTGTTCAGTTAATACATATTGAGGTATAGACATTGGATGGGCAGGCTTCTTACTTCCACTGACCTCCTGGCTCTGGTTAATTTTGAAAGGGCAGGCACAAAGTAGCTGATGTGTCATCTCCTCTTACTCCTCTCCATGTTCCCTTGTTCCCCAGACTGGCTGTGTCTAACTGCTCATTGCTGTGATGGCTTGTCCCAGTTGGTATTCAAGGAGGTTGGAACTCAAGGGCTGGGCATGGTCCCTCAGCACTTCTTCTCAAGGCTAGTACTCTACCACTTGGATTTACAATAGCACTTCCAGTGTTTGGCTGCTTAGAGATAAGAGTCTTGAGCCATGCTTGCAGCCGGGCTCTTTGCAGGTTAGTTGGGAGATGGAGTCTTAGGGATTTTTCAGCCCGGGCTGTCTTTAAACTGCAATCTTTGCCACAAAAGCCCTTTATTATTTCCAATTAAAGCAACAAGGAGATCCAGTAGAATAAGTACAGCTTACCTGGTTCTTATCAAGAATTGACAGACAAATATTCTGAAATGACAAAACTCATTAGATGTGATGAGAATTTCAGCACACATATGCCTAGTATTTTAGAACCATGTAGTCAGTAGAATACACAACACAAAACAAAAAGGCTTATCAAGAATTGCCAACAAATATTCTGAAATGACAAAACTCATTAGATGTGATGAGAATTTTAGCACAGATATGCCCAGTATTTTAAAAACATATAGTCAGTAGAATATACAACACAAAACAAAAAAGGCAAAACAAAAAACCTAAAATTTTGAAAACAATGTTTAGACATCTTTGCTAACAAAGCACATCACATGGTTGGGCCTCATTTACCAGGGCCTGTGAAAAAAGCAAATTGCTAGCAAGGCATCTTAGAATAGCTGAATGGAGTAGTAAGTTTGGTGGAAGGTTAAGGGCCAGATGGGGCCAAAACCTTAAGCCACCATGTGGCCAAGATGGCAAACTCAAGATGGCGAATTTCTGAAAAAAACAAAATGCAAAGACACCCTGAACAAATAGACCAAGACTACAATTGGCTAGCCTTTGAGAGAGAACCTAGAGGGGGTCCGTGGGACCCAGCCTGCATCTCACTCTTCAGGGCACAAGCCAAAATGTAAAAAAAGAAAGGGAGAGATAGGGAAAGTTGGACATGAATGGCAGAGAGAGAGCAAAGAGAGCCTGAAAATAAACAGAATTCTGACCATTTACCATTGCAGTAGCCAAAACTGTCTACATCTGAGAATGGCATAAAAATGAGGCGCTCTAGCTTTCCAGGGAGTGCAGGAGACATTTCAATGGGGTTTCACGGCTCAGGCTTGATTCCCAGCACCCCATTAAATGAGTAGGAGAGTCAGTCTGGTGAGTGAAGGAGAGCTGACGAGGCAAAGCGTCTTGACTCCCCCCAGAGCCCTCTAGAGAGAGCAACAGAGAACCATAGAGTAGCTTCACTCACCAGAGTAGAGAAGTGGTGTGGATGAGGATGTGAAGGCCAGCAATGGTATCAATGCACTGTGTCTTCAGCAGACAGATGGGTTGGCAAAAAGCCATCAGAACTGTGGGTATTCCTCAGAGCAAAAAGGGAAAAACAAACAGAAAAAGTAAAAAGAGGGAAAAAAACAGAGAAATCCCAGCTATTATGACTTTAAGCCCTTTATCCGAGTCATGCCACCATTTATGTTAGGTTTTTAATAAAAGGTAGCTGAGTAAGAACAGCACCACGCACGTGGTATTCAGGTAAGGGGTAGATTTATTCAGTAGACCTGCTGGGACCAGGCAAGGTTGGCACTCCACGTGGTTCGGAAAGGCCTAGGAAAGAGAGAGCTGGGAAAGAGAGAGGAAAGAAAGAGAAGAGAGAGAGCTAGAAAAGAACACTGGGAAAGCAGAGAGAGAACAGAGAGGAAGAAAAGAACAGTGAGAACAGAGAGAGAGAGCAGAGAGCTAGAAAAAAACAGTGAGAGAGCTAGAAAAGAGCAGCGGGAGAGTGCCTCTGGGCCTGGGCTAGGCCTTATCTAG
Source organism: Dipodomys merriami (assembly GCF_024711535.1). NCBI lineage: Eukaryota > Metazoa > Chordata > Mammalia > Rodentia > Heteromyidae > Dipodomys > Dipodomys merriami. The sequence goes on from NW_027202311.1 coordinate 104,242, forward strand.
GGTATGGGCAGAGGAGGTGTGGCCACATCAAATTCAGATGTGACCTCAGTGGATGCAGATGTGACCTCTTTCAGATGTCCCAGTTGCCTAGGTAATGCAGGTACTGGGTGGAGACTTTGCTGCAAGGAGGGTGGAGTTAGCTCGCCATCCTGGAGCTGACCTTACAAGGACCATACACCATCACTACCTTCTTCAGTTTACCAATATCATCAACAGCAGCACCTTCATATCTGACTGGTTGAGATATACCATTCATAGGGGGTGGTCGAATTACAGGATAAGGAAAAAATAGGCATTTCATCATCAAACTCATGGTCTGAGCCCTCTGTTTTGTGAGGGAATGATGCTGTAAAAATTGCATCGGCCAGTGAAGGAGCCGAAGGCTGCTTTACTTTCACATTTTCAGGTTCTCCTTTCACTCTGCTAATTTCCAACTCCATATGTTGTAATTTTGATAAAATCAATTCCATTTGCTCAGACATTTTATTTACACTTTCAGTTTGTTCCTTTTCAGCCTTTTTTACCTCTTGTTTTTTTCTCTGTTAATTGCAATGCATCCTTATCTATTGTGTCCTTAACCTCAGATTCCAATTGTAAACCTACAATAGAAGGGGTGGCCTCTTTCTTTAAGTCTGCTATTAATCTTTCCTTATTCAAAGCTTCAAAAAGGGTATGTAAAATAGCCCAAGTGGACCAAAATCTAATAGGAATCTTTTCCCCTTCTTGAACAGCTCTTTCTACATTATTCTTTACTCGTTTCCAATTATCAACATCTAATGTTCCTTCATCGGGGAACCAAGGACTCCATTCCCTAACTACATTAATACACATTTCTATGTCAGAAGAAGAAATATTTAGACCATAAGCACCAAGTAAATGTTTAAGCATATGTAAGTACGGAGTAGATTTAACTTTTCCCATCACCCTGTAATTAAAGGTACTTACCTGAATATCCCTTCCTGAATTCAACAATGAAGGGTCCCTGTTTGGGTGCCAGTTGTATCATCTAGTGCCTTGGGGTCCCTGGGTAAGGGTAAAGAAATCACCAGGACACAGGGGATGCAGAGTGCATACAACAATTGCCACTCCATGGTATGCTTTATTGTTAGTGGGTATTTAAAGACAGGCAAGCATGATCGTGGCCAAGATTTGGTCAGAAGACATTGACACAAAAATTTCAACAGATACATTTTTACTTGACCTATGAGACAATGCCTTGGTATATTATTATTTTTGGGGGGTCCGATCGTGGGGCCTTAACTCTGGGCCTGGGCGCTTTCCCTCAGCTCTTCAGCTCAAGGCTAGAGCTCTACCACTTGAGCGACATCACCACGCCCGGCTTTTTTCTTTTTGCTTATGCGGTGCTGAGGAATCGAACTCAGGGCCTCATGCATGGAAGGCAAGCGCTCTACCAGTGAGCCACCTTCCCAGCCCTGTCTTGGTATATTATTATCTAAATTAGTTTAAATCAAGATCAAACCACTTGTCCAATCTCAGGAAAATGCTTGACCAGCTGTTCAACTATGCTTAAGCAAGCAGAAGAGCTACTTCCTCAGCTCCCAGGAGTCTGTGATGTGTTTTGAGATAGGGAGAGAGAACATTTTCCCTCTCTAGCCCGTCATACCAAGAACTTTCCTATTACTCAAACACAGTCCTCAGATAATCCTGAGGCCGGAACCTGCATCATTCTGCCCCTTCAACCTAGACCCTGAGTCTTCACAGGCTTTTACCTGTAATCGTACAATCGTAGCATCCTTTTATCTATGATATTTAAAAAGTATAAATATAAATAATATTTCCAAGAATAGCAGTGGAGGAAAAATGATGCAACCTAGTTTATAGTGGTGTTCTTTCCAGAACACGGAGGGCATCACATTAGCAGAGGTGCAGTGTATTTTCACAATGGAGATAAGCTATTCTTGATGTGAATTAAGGGAATTTTGAGGTGCACCCTACAAGTTGGAAACTGGTGGTCTAGGATGACTTTATGGCATAAATCTTGTGATTGATGGTCAAGAAATAATAGCTTAATCTGACAAACAACTGCTTACTCTTGAAGAATTAATTATAACATGCTTCATAGTTTTATCCTTTATCAGAATGTGGCTCTTTTTCTGTTCACTTCTCAGTCTGTAACACCCCATTGGAAAATGCACCTATTGCAGAATTACATAACATGCAAACAGGTATATTTTGAATCTCTCAGGAATGGAATGTTCAGAATTTGAAAATGAGTAGTTATTAGTCATAGGAATTTTGAAGAACACATACATTCTGTCCTCTTAACAACTTATTAACTTTTAAAAGTTATGGGTTTCCATAGAATTAAACTGTTTTCTCTTTTAGTATAAGAAAGTACAAAATTTATTCTATTTTCAAAATATTGGCAAGTATATTGTGAAAAACTTTTCTAGTTGGATATCATTCAAGTTGATGACCCTCTGATAAAGAAGAGGTAATTAATTCAAATTAGATGCTAAATAATATTGACTTTTAAAAAGTTACTTCATAAAGAATAATATTTACTATACCAAAACAGTGAAATTTTATTTCATCAGCTTATTTTTTAAATTTAATTTTAATGTGAAAGTGATGTGCACTGGGGTTATAGCCATTGGAAGGTACTGAATACATAACTTTTCAAACTTGTTATCCCCTCTCTCATTTTTCTCACAGTTTTTCCTTCATCACAATACCCCTCAGACGTTGTAATGTACATTTCCAACTTATTGTCTTGTGAGAATTGCTATTGCATTGGTTTGCTCTTTGTCCTTTGCCTCACCGTTTTTTTTTTGTTCCTGTTCCCTTAACTAATTAAGGTAAATGTATAGAAAATACACAGGGTACCAAAATCAAACACAGCAGAGGATAAACCTTAGGGGAAAATCTCAAAGAAAATAGAAATCACATAGTTCATCAAAAACAACAACTGCAAATAAATATTTCTTTTTCCATATCTTGGAGTTCATTTTGCTCAGCATCAGCTTATATGGTCATATATATGCATAACAAAGGCACTGGAAAATAGTAATTTCATGGATACTATATCATGAAAACAACATGTTAACTCTTTTTGTTGGTAAGGGCGGGATTATGATTGGTGAATTCACGATTCTGATAAAGGAATTTCAAAAGAGCTTTAAAATTTATGACAGGTAAATTTTAATTGTTCAAACTTTTTAACAACTTAGCCTATTAAGAACATTTAAAATTGTCTGGGAAAATACGCTTTCATGCAAAGAAATCCGTGTAGACTTAGTTGAGAGGGAGCAATGTGGGTGAATATGGCTCATTTTCACAGTAAACAAACAAGCCTCACAAACCTTGCTGTAAATCCTGTAGGTTCTCTTGAGAATTGTCCTTACCCAGGAAATATACTCTCACTGTGTGAAACAAGGTTGCAATGGAATTTAAATTCAAAGTTCTTTTAAAAAAAGACATCAAAATTTGTGAATTGACATTTAATTACTAAACAGTAATTCTCTGAAAAAGAAGGGAAGATGTAATTCAAAATCACTTACTTTAATAAAAGTATGAGAAAAGAGTAGTGAAGGTAGTGAAGAAAGATGAGAGAACCCATACAGGACTGTTTTATCTCCAGTGGTGTAATGGGATCTTGACCTTGTTTCTTCCATTCTATCTTCACAAGCTATAAAGTGTAGCTCAGGACTGGAGTAACCAGTTCAGATAAAGAATACTCAAAGAGTGGGGGCTGGGAAAGTGGCTCAGGGGTAGAACGCTTGCCTTGCATGCCTGAGGCCCTGGGTTCGATTCCTCAGCATCACATAAGCAAAAAGAAAAAAGCCGGAAGTGGAGTTGTGGCTCAAGTGGTAGACCGCTAGCCTTGAGCTGAAGAGCTGAGGGACAGCGTCCAGGCCCAGAGTTCAGGCCCCACGACCGGACCCCCCCCAAAAAAGAGAATACTCACAGAAGAAAATATTTGCAATTGATGTAGGTGATTTATAACCTTTGACAATCTATTCAAATCTGTTCAAGATTCTCCCCTACACCAAACTGTCTGTTAATACATTCCAAGGAGTTTCAATCCCACATATACTTGAAATGATGTCAGCTTATATTTCCATAATTCATTCATCTGCAATAACAATTTGCAAGACTGGAGACGTGAAGCTCCAAGACATGATTTTATTCTCATCGTTTTGGAAGATTAATCTTTAGTCAACAAGAAAGTTTAAACATCACTTAGAATTTATAGCTAACTACCAGTTTTTATAAATGGCTTTGTACAATGGTGTGTGATTATTTTATTTTACATGGGATGATATTTTCTACTACCTATAAATTTTGGAAAAAGAAGAAAACTAAAATTTACTACTGTAGAGGAATATGATAGCAATAGAAGACAGATTTTATGTTTGTCACATCTCTGATCAGTACTCATATTCAAGACTTAAAGTCATATTTCTTACTATGTTAGACAGATAGGGAAAATATATGATAAGGCAACACATGATAAGGCAACTATTAGTGACTTTTTAAAATGTACCTTCTTATATGATGAAATTTACTTTATTAGCTAATATTTGGGTTTGAATTATGGGAGGCTGATGTATTTAACACATTTCTGGAAGGCACCTACTGAACAACGCAAATGGTGCGAGATACTATTTCTACACTTTAATGAATGGTTGAACTTAGTGCTGGGTAAACAAATCAACTCTATTGTAACTTGATTCCTACACTTGAAAAACTTAATGTCACTATCATCTACTTGTCAAGTGTTATTTTGGTGAATATGATTATAAAAAGTTTATTTGAAAAGGAATATACTTTCAAGAGATTAAATGTATGTTATCATTGGTTTGAGAATGACAACATTTTTAGACTACAGAACCAAGTTTTACTGAAGTACCAGTGTTTTGAAGTACTAAGGGTCTTCTCAATTAATGGTTTTCGAAATTATATTTGAACTCCAAGTCAAGATTTCCTAGCCTTGGTAGAACAATTATGGATCTAACATTCAGGAATTATTTTTCGGCCTACCTATGCTGGACTGAAATCTTCCATTCATCATTAGGAGAGTGGTATTAAAAATAATCTTGTGACATTTGTGATTTTGTTTACTCATATGGGCTGGTCATCTGTAAATTGAAAGTTTGAACTACAGTACTTTCTGTCATATTTTGTGATCTCATCTTTCATTTTAAGTTGCCTTACATTTCACAATTGCTTACTGCTAATTCCTGCAAGGAATTGGGGCACTGAAATATTATAGGAAATGAGAAAATGAGATGGGTCTTCAATTACATTCTCTTAGCATGTTGCATGGGCCAAGGTGAGAAGTCTTGCCCATGTTATCTGATGATGCAGGTAACTGGGACCTGATATCCTCATACCCATGGGTACTGCAGAAGAATAATAGCTTTTAGGCATCATATCAGCAAAAATTTTGGTATAATCAGTAAGAACGCTTCAGAAATATGGAAAAAAAACACTCTGGGACTAGCAAGTTAACACAAGAAACACATCAGCAGTGTAAAATCTCTTCTAGATTAGAGGAAAACAATACTGCTTTTTTTTTTACTATGTGAATTCAGAAGACCAAGAACACTTAGAAGGTATCACAAGTTTATACCGAAGACATTGCATTGATACTTTTTATATTCTAATATATATTCTAAACCTAATTATTTATGTTCCAATCTATTTATGGGAATAATTTTAAATTTATTTGTCAAATTACCAATGAATTCTAGTAAGATTCACTGTGTGAAATTTAAGATCAGCACATATAAATATAAAATATATATGTATATATAATAGAAGAAATTGTTATGCAATGTTCCGTTGTGGTTAGGGCATCAAAGGCAACTCTGTTTTAAAGTATTATTCCATTATCTCTACCTCAGTTTTTGGTAGAGTTAGACCTAAAACTTTACCATTTGTAAATTTACAGCCTGGAGGCAAGAGGAAACACTTTGATTAAAACATTACCAATTTAAGGCCTAATATCGAGGAAAAACATATGGACTTCTCCAGGAGTTATGGAAATATTTGGTGATAGAAAGTCAGTAGTGCAAGTTCCTGCCTGGTTGGATGGTAGACAGGCCAGGATATTAGGTAAACATGAATATGAACATTTTTTTACCTTCTTGGCTTTAGCTAGTTTTGAAATGATAGGAATAATAAACAATTATATTTTGATAAAATACCTTCTATTCTGAAGAATTAAGTCTGAAGTGTTCATATCTCTATGAACCCTTGTAACTAAGATTAGTTTTGTTCCAGTAAGACAATCTATGCTGTCAGGTAAGATATTCTGGTTGGTCTGTTCCTACATGGAAGAAGGGTGAAGGGACAGAAAGACATTTGTACCACTGAGACCTCATTTAGAAAATTTTAAGCTGCAGAAGTTTAGAAGTAGCTCTTAAGCAAGGCTTACTTTGAATCCATTAGCTCCACAAAGCTAACTCAGTTGATAAATAAGTACTTGAAAAGCCATTACCTTTGAACTTAGCTATAAAGGCTTCAAAATATGATCAAATTTAAAATGAAAACGACAAAATAGTCATTGACAAAAAATTGCAAATATGAGCAATCGACCAAACAATATAAGTTTTTTCCACTATACATAGAAATTTAGAGAAATAAGATCAATAGCATTTTTAGTAACAATAAAGGTTCCTTGTTACAAATAGGCAACCAAGGATGTATGCCTGTATAAAGATTACATCGTTAACTACTTAAATTTAGAGGATACTCCATGCTTCAGCAGCAGGTCTACACAAATTACAACAATACAGACATTAACATGGCACTTGTACAAGGATGACATGAAAATTTGTGAATTATTCCATATTTTTCATTCTTCAAATGCAATGAAAAACAGTTATTAAAAAGTTGATTACAAAAATACAAGTGTAACAAAACCTGTAATTCATAGAATTAAAGGTTAGTTTGACATCAGTGTATTAAACTTTCACCTTCGAAAGGCCCTTACATAGCATAACCTTTACAATACTTGAAATTAGATAACATTATCTTTTTATCCCAAAGAAATAAAATAATATAAAGACTTAGGAAAAGGAATCTTAAACTTTTCCTATATGGAATGTAATCTGAAAGCACACATTTATTAATGAACCTATATATTATAAAACAATGTAGACTTCAAAGTATTATATCTAGAAGACAATGAAATAGATTATGGACTTTATACAAACATAGATACTTTTTTCAGACAATCACCAGGAATATCTTTAATTTCTATACTATTCTTTTCAACAGATAAGATAAAATTAAAAAAATCACAAACTCTGCAGAAATCATTATAGATGCATACAAACAACTCTTGAATACATTTTGTCATCAAAGTCAGGCAATTCACGTGGAAGAATAACATGGAATCCATAAATTTTTAAATTCAGATCTTGCTGTTATTTTGTATTATGAAAATATTTTGTAGGGACAGAAAGGATGGACTGGCACTTTTGAAATTTAAGAAACTTAACCAAACCATGACTACATAGGAGAACAATTTGTACAGCCTTCCACAACTTCAAAGAGTTAGTGATACATAATTATGCTTTTGGCAATATCAAATGCAGTTTCTTCCAAGTTGTTCTTCAGTCTGGTTTGAAATCATGTTTAAACAGAAGGAGATACAGCGTATCTTTGCTCTTTCTATCCCAAGAAACAATATTTAAGGAGGTCAAGAGGCCTTTAGTTTGGTGATTGGTATCTGCATCATGATGAAGTAAGAAAGAATCCATTCTGGTATTATTCCACATGTATGCACTGTGCAGGGGTGCCAAGCCATTCAGAATTCTTGCATGAATATCTGCCTTGAGCTACCAACTCATGGACAATGTCAAAATGTCCACTCTAGGATTCCCGATGATGAGGGGTATACTTACCTCATTTCTAGTATACATATGAGTGGCCTTTTTGGAAAGTAGTCTCAGCACTATAGTAGGCCGATTAATTTCAGCATCTCAAAGAAGAAATTTGCATGGATTATTCTCCATTATTTTCTTGCAATTGATACCTTCCTCACGTTTTCATCTTGTTCCTTGTCTTCATCAGAATTGCCTAACCAGAGACTTTGAGTACCAGTGGGAATGAGGTGTCCATGTATTTCCCCAATAGTTCACGTAGGATGAAATGGTCAGAAAAATCCGGTGAATTTTCTGCATGTTTTTTCACCATGATTTATTTTCTCTTTTTCCATTTTTACTATTTTAAATTATGGTAACTGGGGAGTACTGAATTGATAGAGAGCAGAGGAAAGATTTTCCTCCGTATTAAAATGCACAGACTGAAAATGAGGGACAGTGGTGTCTTCATATGCAGCTTATTCTAGGAAGGAGAAAATAGGAAACAAAGCCTACTATGTAAATGATTTGGGAAATACAAAGATATAGTGTAAGAGAAATTACTATTCAATATATGAGCTTTAAGAGCTTTCTAATAGATCCATTATTTATTGGTAACCAACATTAGAAAAAAAATGTATAATGCAGTAGTAAAATAGAAGTCCTTTGTATGACTACCTAAATTCTTGTTTTTTTTAAACACTTGTTTCCATCTAAAAAATTAGGCCTGGGCTGGGAAGGTGGGTCAGTGGTAGAGAGCTTGCCTTGCATGCCAGAGGCCTTGGGTTTGATTCCTCAGCACCACATAAGCAAAAAGAAAAAAGCCGGAAGTGGCGCTGTGGCTCAAGTGGTAGAGCGCTAGCCTTGAGCTGAAGAGCTGAGGGACAATGCTCAGGCCAGAGTTCAGGCCCCACGACCGGACCAAAAAAAAAAAAAGTAGGCCTATCTATTCTCTTCAGGTGATTTTGATGATTGAAGATGCTTAATGAGAAGTCAAAATATATTAGTAGTCTTTTGATATCAATTAAATTTCATTGTTTCTTCTTGGAGAATATAATGATCAAAGCAATAGTTCAGAATCAGCAAACAATAGTTCAGCATCATGCTTCCAGTGAAGGGGATCTCCAGTAAGTAATCCTGTGTACCATTTTCCACAAAGTTTTGTCACAGATACAATCTGCCTGCCTTCTCTAGCTGCTTTCCTAGCCTGGACCTTTTCTTTCATTGTGCAGGAAAAGTGTGATTCAACTGATTTCAGTCAGATCTGTTCCAAGAATTATCAAGGATTTAGATTCTTTTTTAAAAAAATTAGTTGTGGGGCCTGAACTCTGGGCTTGGGCACCGTCCTTGAGCTCTTCAAATCAAGGCAAGTGCTCTACCACTTGAGCCACAGAACAACTTCTGTGGTTCTGTTTATGTGTGCTGATTTGTTAAATGGTAGAGCAGAAAGTGAAATGATGCAACCAAAAGTATAAAAGCAAAATAAATTAGGATAATTATGGAGCAACCATATTGTCTCTGAGAATCATGAAAGAGAGAGAGAGAGAGAGAGAGAGAGAGAGAGAGAGAGAGAGAGAGAGAGAGAGAGAGAGAGAGAGAGAGAGAGAGAGAGAGATGTGCAATCACCTAGCTAGCCAAAAAATCCATGCTTCTGATCCATTTACAAAGCAAACAATTTTATTTTTTATTTGTTAAAAGAGATGGAAATAGAATTTATATATTAACTGGAAATTAGTAAATACATTTTTAGTAGCCTACATAAAGAGATATAGCTCTGACCAAATTACAAACAAGAATCTTAATCCTTGGGCTGGGAAAGTGGCTCAGTGGTAGAGTGCTTTTCTTGCCGCTTACTACAGTGCTGAGACTATTTTCCAAAAAGGACACTCCTATGAATACTAGGGATGAGAATGAGTATACCCCTCTTCATCGGGAAGCCTAGAGTGGACACTTAGACATTGTCCATGAGTTGGTAGCTCAAGGCAGATATTCACGCAATTACTGTGAATGTCTGGACATCCCTGCACAGTGCTTACATGTGAAACATTGCAACAGTACAGACACACACACACACACACACACACACACACACACACACACAACACACACACATCATCATCATCATCATCATCATGATCATCATCAGATTTCTTCTTAAGTATTTTTTGTGTATGGTCTTAAGAAGAAATTTACATTACTAACTTGAATTTCTGACAGAACAATATAATCACTATACATCTTGCTTCTATACTCTCAATATTAAATTGCTATCTAAGTATGTGCAATAGATAAGTATAGGAAAAAGTAGGAGCCACACTGGTGGCTCATGTCTTTATTCCTAGCTAATCAGAAAGACAAAATCTGATGATTGTGGTTTGAAACCAGAGCAAGAAAAAAAGTCCATTAGATTCTGGTTTGAAAGTAACAAGCAAAAGCTAGAAATGGAGCTGTGGTACAAGCAATAAAATGCTAGACTTGAGAAAACTAAAACAAAATCATAACAAATTCTGGGACAGAGCTAGGCCCTGAGTTCAAGCTCTAGTATTAGTATTTAACTAATGAAGGAATGAATTAGTTAAAGAATTACCTAAAATAAATTAAGTGGTCACAAGTGGAGGGGCAGATGAAATGTAACTACCATGGTGACTGAATTATGTATTATTTTGTAATAAGGCAAATTATCATTTGTCCTAATCACTAATATTTTATTTGAACTTTTTTGTACAATAAACCCTGAATTTGGCATGCATGTATATGTGTGTGAACGTGTGCACACATATGTGTTTATGTGTGTCTCTGTGTGTGTGTGTGTGTGTGTGCTGTTGCAATGTTGCTTGCCAATATGAACAGGGTGAGGCTGAAAAGAACTGTGTTGCAATGTTGTTTTATTTGTCAGTGTTCTGTCCTGTCATTTCAGTGGAACCACCCTTCTGTACATTTTATTTGTTAATAACATCATCATAATCAAAGCATTTACAACATAAGTTAGATAAAAGCGATCATTTTCAGTTCTTAATATATGTTAGGTAAAAAGATACACATATAATCAGGTAGTAATTTATTGCTGTAAGATGACTGTCAGTACAAAATATGTATTTGAAATCTTAAATTGGTTATATTTTTAAGAAATATTCATGGAGTGATTTTGACCTACTTGAAGAAATAGGTATTGCTCTCTGGTTTTTTCTGTGAAAGTCAAGGTGGATAAACACTTTCCAAATTTCTGTTGAAAATAACTTTCTTTGTAATATATCTATTCACACTATGATAATAAACCCCGTATTTTTAAGGTTTGAATATCGCATCATATTGACTGAAAATCAGTATTGTGGTTATGCTTGTTAGATATATATTTTAAAAAAAAAACAAAAACACGTGTCATCTACAGATTGTGGATGCATTTGAAGTTGTTTTGTACATACAAATACAAATGTTCCTTCATTAATAGTTCTTTTGTGGGAGTAACGATCTCAACTTTAACAAATAAGGCTTTTCAATTATCTTTTCCAATATAAATAACATCCCAGAGCGAGTCTTGCAATTTTGAAAACCATTTAAATATTTTAGTAATATTTTAGTTCATTAACTATACAGCTAAAGATATTTCTGAAATAAATATTGTTAAGATCTGAAAATGTAAGTGTGTATATAGGCTCTTTTATGGATCATTTTATGAAAAGCCAGTTTTTATGAAACTAAAAGAAATAGAATAAAAGAATGTAAGTGAATTGGGTAACCTAATTATTAGTATAATTTTGCTTTCTATTAGCACAGTCCTTTGAATGTAGATGATGCAGTTAAATTATTTTTGTGTCAACGTGCTTCAGTTATTTTTAGAATCTTTGTAGTTATAAGAGTGAATTTGTAGTATAAATAAATGTCTTTTAATATGGTTAGGATTAATCTTGTGTTTTGTGTTCTACTACCATGAAAATGAGTTATTTTCAAGTGTTAATAGTTTATAATTGAATCTTCAGTATCATAAGAAATTTTGAAAAACATTGGTAGTATTGATGTCTATATTTTGAGGGGGAGGTGTACGGTAGTGGGGCCTGAACTCTGGGCACTATCCCTCAGCTCTTAAGCTCCACTCTAGCGCTCTACCACTTGAGCCACAGCGTCACTTCCACTTTTTTTCTTTATGCTTGTGTGCTGCTAAGGAATCGAACCCAGGGCTTCATGCATCCAAGGCAAGCACTCTACCACTAAGCCACCTTCCCATCCCTTCATGTCTTTTTAAACCAATAGTATTCACAAGTTGGAGAGTCTTTAATTCATACTTAGGTCTTGGTGTCTATGATTTTTTATCCTCTCATTCCTAACATTAATGATAGGTCAGAGTGCATTTTTGAGTATAGGAAAGGTAAAATATTTATCTAGGGTCAAAGGTGATTTTTATATCAGTCTTGCTTTAATAGCATTTTGAAGTAGTACCTTTCTCTCAAAATGTTGGGTATAAAAAGCAATCAAAATACTTGAATGGTAAACAACTTATTTGAGCTACAAAGTGGAAATGATTTGTCCATAAGACCTGCAGAATGTTTCCATCAGGAATTGGGGAGGTCATTCTTTCAGTAAGACAGTGTTAAACAGAAATAGGGTCCCCAGGCAGTGCAGTGATGAGTGAAGGGATAAAATATGATTTCTACTATTTTGAGCTAGAAATCAAGAATATTATACTTGAGCAGTTCCTTTCACCAGGGAGGTAATCATTGATTATGAACTTCGAGTTTTCATATTACAGTTCCCTATTTTCTAACAAAGATAAAGTGAAATATTGTGAAAGTGAAAACAATAATTCGGGAAATTTTCCTATAATTTGTAGACTAAGTGCTGGTATTTTAGTCATAAAATAGAATGAGGTTAATTGATACAGTCGGAGATGATCGTCAGGCTAACACTTACCATGTGTGCAATGTTGTAGTAGTAATTCCAACTCTGAAGACTTCAATATCATCATCTGAGAGATAAAAATGTAAGGAGTTCCACTTTATAGAATTATTGTGAGGATTCAATTATATACCATAGGTAAAGTACTTGGAAAAACAATCAATTAGCATTTGGCAAATTCTACCTCTTATCATGTGATGAATTCTAACATTTTTACTGTGATTTTTTATGTGCAATGTGATGTATTGATATTCATTGCATTGATCACTTTTCTGTCACTATGAGGAAAATACCCGTAAAGAAAATTTCTGAGGACGAAACTATTATATTGACTCATGGATTAAGAGAACACAGTTTAAGATCAAATATCTCCATTGTTTTTAATCATATTTTTATTATCTTAACTAGGTGTATACGGGAATTTCCATTCAATAAATGAATTTTTAACTATAGTGGATCTTTATATAACTTTTCCCTACCCTTCCAAACCTCACCCCACTTTAATTTTTTTCTAATTTCATATTATTTGCATTGAATATTATGTCTTCACTTTTTTCCTCCATAACTCTCTTTATTCCTTCCCTTTGACTTCCCCTCACATCTTCCAAGTGATAGTTTCCTGGTATTCATTTTGTTAGATTAAAAGTTCAATTTTATAAGAAATTACACCTTTTAAATACTGCTCTGAAAAATGAAAACTTTTGTTAATACTGATGTCTAACTTGCATAAAATTCTGGCTTCCAAATATGCGACAGAACATGAGTCCTTTGTGTGTCTGCCTCTCACTTCATTTACTTAACATATTTTTAGATCTATCCCTTTCTTTGTAAATAATGTAACAGTGCTCATAATGGATAGGTGCAATCCAATTGTGTATATATGACACACTTTCTCCAACCATCCCTTCACCAAAGGGCATCTTGGCTGTTTCCATAACTTGGCTGTGGTGAATAGTGCAGTAATGAACAAGGTTGTGAAAGTGATTTTACTGTAACCTTTTGGAAGAATTCATCACTATCTTTCTGAGAGCCATCCTCTAGCCAGTTTTCTAGAATAAGCACACCTTCCTTTTATCTCCATCACAACGTATTGCAAGTCCTCAAAAACACACTCTCCCATACATGTCTCAATAAGCTAAAACCACACTATGCCCATATTCTTTCAATATATTTTTAATACTTACATAAATATAGTGAGAACCTTCTAAGTATTTTCCTAATGTGGGAATGAGAGACATAACAACAGAGGAAAAGTAAGAAATATACATTTTAATTAGCTATTATCATATTTAAAATCTTTTTCAGCTCTAACTCATACCCTCACTTTTTATTATTTTAATCTTTATTTCATTAATTCATCTATCCCCTAAATTATAACAGGTGAGTTAAATACAGACAAAAATTTTGGTTTGATTTTGACACTCATGTGTGAGGATGTACAATATGGGCTAATAGATGGATTGGAATTAATAGCAATTATCCATTTTGTTAAAGTAGAGATGGTTTTTTCCAAACTGATTCATATTTCATTCAACAAAAAGAAACTTGTAACAATTCCCTTTGTTTTGCTCCTCATTAACTTTTGTTTCCATATTATATTATAATGAAGGATGATTTCATATATGTTCTGTAGATTCAAAAATATGTTAAAATATTTCTACCCATATGTATTGATATATACATACATACATATATTACACAGGTTACAATGATAATTTATAACTTCTGTAACTATACAATTTACTAAATTATTAAAAACCTCGAAGGTTCATGCCTGGAATCCTGGTTACTCGGGAGGCTGAGATCTGATGAACATGGTTTGAAGCCATCCTGGGCAGGAAAGTCCATGAGCCTCTTATCTCCAAACAACCAACAGAAAATAAGAATAGGAACTGTGGCTCAAAGTAATAGAGTGGTAGCCTTGAGAGAAAAAGCTCAGGGACATCACCCAGGCTCTTAGTTCAAGAACTACAATCTACCCCAAAAAATCTATTTAATTTACATCTGTGTAAGTAGAGTATTTCCATCACCGAAATGCACATCCATGCTCATTTGCAAGGTAACTCTGTTTTGGCTGAAGTACCACTAAACATTATCACTAAAGTAGCATAGGAAAGTGGGTTCATTCTATCTCTCTAATGGATTTTTCTCCACTAAAATACTCAAGTGTTACAATTATTCCAATTATTTACAATCATAACTTTTTTCTTTAATATCCCTGATATTACAGTTTGAATTCAGTGTCGTGCCCCCTAAATGGGTGTGCTTACCACTTTGTCATGTGCCAGCCCTAAATTAACCTGATAATTTTTCAGATAGAAACTGGCTTCCTACTTGTGTATGATCTTGGCCTCAGTCCACTTTATGTTATTCTTCCTGGAATTTAGAATAACAAGTGCATGGTATTCTGTACAGTTTTTTCTGTCTAGTCTGGGCTTTAACCACTGTTCTCACATCAGTGCACTCCCATGAAGTCAGGATTTTCATAAGCTTTTCATAGCTGATTTTTAAAAAATCTTTGCGTTTCCTGCAGGTTCTTGAGTACTGAATTAATTTGTGTTTTCTTATCTTGTTTTGTTTCATTTGAATGTATGTGTTGAGTTGTTCCTCACTTTTCCTTGTTTCTTTCCCTGATGTTCTTACCTAAAGTGCTGAGAAACCAATTCTTTTTTCTCAAGATAGTCAGGGTGAACATTATTTATTCCAAAGCAATTTCAGTAACATTTAAACACCGTCATATCTATGAATGGTATAAAAATGCTAAACGTTGAGAAGGGTGTTTTTACTTTCACGGTAGTCTTTGTCATACACAGATCATGAAATATATAAAGATAATATAACTACAGATGCATGCCAGGAGGAGAAAAACCTATTATTAATTGTTTGACAGAGGCTTCACTTCTAGTGAAAGAAATATATTGCTTGATGCAGGATTTCACAAAATCATATTGCTAGGAAGAACCTAAGCAATCATCTAATACTATAAAATTGAGTGTGAGGAATTGACTTCCTGAATAATTTACTTTTGGATCAAATAAAAGCAGGCTTCCCAAAAGAGTGTAGATTTTAGAGAAACATGATGAATTTTATGTAAATATGTCCTTAGCTGATTTTGTTAATTTGTGAGCCAGTACAGGGAAATAAAGTACAGCAAAGGTAAAAAATAAAGAACTTCACATTGAAATACTCATTTGTGCGTGTGTGTGTGTGTGTGTGTGTGTGTGTGTGTGTGTTCATGCGCATGCGAGTATGTAAACGCACACGTGCATGTGCTCATGCATGCAGTCATCATTCTTGAGGCTTGATAGTGCCTGGGAATTATTCCTCAGATTCTGTGCCCAAGGATAGTGGTCTACCACTTCAGCCACTTCTTTTTTTTTTTCTTTTTTTAGATAATCGCTTGTATTTTCATGATTGGACTGGCTTTGAACAGTGGTCATGAGATTTCAGACTCCCGAGTAGCTATTTAAGCTTAATCATCCTCTGAGTACCTAGTTAAAATTCTGGCTGTCCTGTATGCTTCACTTCTCTTTTATTCATTTCCTGAGATAATCACAAGCCAAAATCATATATGTGTCTAATTTCTTTATACTGTTACTGCTTGGCACCAGGGGCTCCTATCTGTACTCTTAAATACTTCGGAGGCTTGAGAACAGAACCCAGGCCAAAAGGTTAGTGAAATTCCTTCTCAATCTATAGCTTGGTGCATTGGATCATTTCCACCATTCTTCACTATCTAGTTACTACGATTAGATGGATTGGGGATCCAGGCCAGTGAAGGTAGCAGTCTGGACAAGTTGGTGTTCATCTCGGATGCCATTGATGATGAGAAGGCTAAAAGGACCGATCAGGTGCATGTTCTTGTGGAAAGGAAACCCCTCTCCTAAAATTAACCACTGATATGACGCCTGCCTAGCAAGAAAACTTTACCCGAAGTTGAAATACCCACAAGTTCCCACAACCAAAATAAGTATATACATGAACATTCAAAAACTTAATAAAATCTGTTCTTTGCTCTAATATCAGCTTCATCTGATTATCATATGATGTGACAGAACAGTTCCTTCATTAATCTTATGATAATTTAAAAAGACCTAAAAAATTCTTTCTCACTTATTAAGTGCAAATTAATGGCAAATTGCATCATTTCTTACATATTTGACTACCACTATAAATTCATCTTATGATTATTATTAATAGTATTATATTCTGATTTATTACTTTACTTTGTAACAGTTTTTAAAATTTTGCTTTTCTGCTGAAGTTGAAGTATTTAAATAGTATCATCAAAGTATATTCCTTGGGTATTTAGGGCAGGTTTTTACAAAGTTTTTAACCAATGGACTCTAAGAATTCTTAATTGGTATATCACTTGGTTTATTTTTCATTTCAATTTAATATTATTTTAATGGTAATGTACACAGGGGTTACAGTTATATAAATAAGGTAAAGTAATGAGTACATTTCATAGGGAAGGAACATTGTTATCTCTTCCATCGATTTTTTAGTTCACTCAAAAGAAGGAATACTGATGCTTTTGCTATTGCTATTGATCCATGGGTACTTTTGCTTTCTTTGTTAATGCATTTTTATTATAAAATAGATATACAGAGGGTTTAAACTTAATTAAGTCAACTAAAGAGTACACTTCATTTTATTTTCTAAATTTCAAATTTTTGGCTTACATAATTTCTTTTGTTTCTTTATGCTAATTCATTTTTTTCAGAGTTGTAGGATTAGTTAATTTATTTTGCATGATTTTACACATGTAAATTATTCAAAAATTATTTTGCTTTTATAATATTTAACATGTGACTATTTAAAAATTGTTTTCTTAATTTGTATATGGCTATGATTTTAAATAAATTTATTTTCTTATAGTTATAAACATATTTGTCCAGGTAACAAATCCTTACTGTATTTTCAAGAAGCACATACTTTATTAAGAAAGGCTTCATTACTTGGCCACTTTTTGGAAATATTTTTTTTTGAATTAAAAAAAAAATTTGAGCTCGGCATTGTGATTTGTGGCATCCATTTTCTAGCTATGGTGGGAAGTGTAAATAGGGTTTGAAATTCGAGAGATACTGAGAAACTCTGTGACCTTATCATAAAACTATTCAGAATGAAATGATTAGAGATATAGCCATCGCTAATGTTATATAAGGCATCTCGCTATCATATTCTAAATCTTGAGTTAAAACACCAGTAACATCACTCATTTGTCAAAATAAAAGGACACATGTTTCAAAATGTTTATTATTTAACCTTATTTCAAAGATTCTCATGTCTTCTATTAATTTTCAATTTACTTAATCTATTAAAATCCAAGTATATTGTGATTATTTTATTTATAGTAAAGTTTAAAATTGTACAAGCAATATTAAGATTTCATATATTAACATACTTTTACTATTTGTGATAATTTCCACCCTTTAATATGATAATATCAATATTCCAAATGTGGGTATGTGGTGTGTATGTGTGTGTTTATGTGGTTTTTGTGTGTGTGTTCTTTGTGTGTACTTTGTAATCTTTGGGAGATCACACCATTGCTTCACACATGCTAGGCCAATGTTTTACCACTGGGCTATACTGCCTAGTTATAATCCAAATAGTGTTTTAAGTCATGACTTTGAAACTTTCATTCCTAGTATGTTTTTTCAAAATTATATATGATAAAATGTGATCCATATTCTATCCACGCTAGCAATTTTTATTGTTATTTAGAATATTCCCACTGCCTTTCCGCTTCCAAACTCTTGTGTTTGTTATTGATAAAGGTTTTACTTTGCTTCTTTTCTCTCTTCATTGTTTTTCCCTTTAGAGTTTAGCTATTCTTTCTCTTATTTCTTTGGGAATTTATTATCATATTCCTATTAAATTTCCTTACATTGTAATAGGTATATATAGTGCTTTATTTTCTACTTTATTTTTTCCCATTTTTCACTGACTTTTGTTCCAAACTATTAGATGGATTAAAAAGAAACTTGACTCAGGACACTTTACTTTTCTCTTTCTCTTCTCTGAAGTCTTTCTATTTTTTGAAACACAATAGCAATGACATATAGCTCCTATGTGGTCCATCATTCTTTCCCCTCTCACTCTCCTCTGTAGTACAGCTGAAGTTGTTATCATTCAGATACAGCATTATCTAAATCTTAACTCATTCCTAAACTAATTTTAGTTGTTTCCAGTATTTTCTAAAGACATTTCTCTATGTATAATATCTGGGGTCTTGTGTTTTTCCAAGGTACAAAATATGAGTGACTATCAAACATCTAGATATCTCTGTAGAATATTGGTCCACCTGCTCAATAAACTCGTATGTAAATTCAAGGAATACAGGTCAGTCAGAACAATCTTGTAAAATGGTGTAGCTTCAGCCTTAATACTAGCTTTGAATCTTATTACCATGTTTAGTAGTGAAGATAAAATAGTTCAACTATAAGAGCAGATGCATAGAGGAATGTAACAGATTTGTCAAAATAAATTCTTAGTTTTATGATCAATAGATTTTGAAAACTATCTTATGACTTTATGAAATAAAAATAAAATCTTAAATGGGTGTATTGACACTATTGTCTCTCGAGATTTAAAGAATGATCTTAGACTATTACCTCAATCTCTTTTTGTTTTGCTTTGTATTTTTGTCATTCATGGGGCTTGAACTCTGGGCTTAGTCCCTGTCTGTGTGCTCTTCCGCTCAATGAGAAGTGCCCTACCTCTTGAGTCACAGCACCAGATCTGGTTTTCTAGAGGTTTATTGGATATAAGATTCTCATGGACTTTTCGGCCTGGGATGGCCTTAAACTGTGATCCTCAGATCTCAGACTCCTCAGTAATTAGGGTTACAGATATGAGCCTCAGGCACCCATCCTACCTCCATCCTTATACAAAAATTTAAAATAAAAAATGATTATCAAACTAAATGTGAGATGTGAAAACCTATAAAACATAAATGTAAAATTTCATGACATTGCATCAGTAAGGATTTCTAAAAATTTGACATGGAAAGCATTAGTCGCTAAAGAAAAGCAACAATAAACTGGATTATATTAAGT
Source organism: Dipodomys merriami (assembly GCF_024711535.1). Classification (NCBI taxonomy): domain Eukaryota; kingdom Metazoa; phylum Chordata; class Mammalia; order Rodentia; family Heteromyidae; genus Dipodomys; species Dipodomys merriami. The sequence continues at coordinate 124,031 of NW_027202311.1, forward strand.
GATAGCTTTTCATAATTCAAAGTATACTATAACCGAAGTGAAAACATATCCAACAGATACAGGGAACATATTTGTTAATGCTACAATGTTAATGCTACAATATTTCTGAATCTTAAGTATTTTTATATATTCTAATTCTATATAAATTTTTACCTGAATAGGATATTTCTTTGAAGAACATATATAAATTAATAGTCAATAAGAGGAGCATATGAAATAAGTTCCTCTTTAGTTTCTAAGAAAAAAGACAAAGAAAACTCACTAGTATGACCCTAATATAAAAAGATGACACAAAATATAGTAATGCATTTGTAGAGAAAATGATCAACTCTACATAGGAGAATGATTTGTATAATACTACGATCATTTTAGCAAGCAAGATTGCAAGTCCTCAAAAGGTCAAAGAGAATTGTATATGCTCCAGCCATTACACTTCATTGTATGTATTAAAGAGAAGTAAAAAACTTGTTTGGACAGGGAATGTAGTTCATTGACAGTGCACTTGAATAATATGTGTGAGACCCTGGAAATAATCCCTAAAAACAAATTTGAAATGACACACTATAGAGGATGTATGCTGGACAAATTCCTGTAAGTGAATTTTATATCTATTTTAATGTCTGTTCTAAAATTTACAGCATTTCTATTTGAGGAAATGCAAGTTTGTGAAAATTTGGCTTGGAAAACCTATTATTGTACAATTTACTTCCAAAGCACTAAAATGTATACAATAAAAGGAGATTATGTATTGATGTGAATTTTATTGCAGGAAAAAATAAAACTATTGTTAAAAATACTTCACACAAATTGCAGAATACCTAAAAAGATGTTTTTAGTGTTGGCTAAAAATTCTTTGTAAACTACAGTGTATAAAACAAAGATGTGATTTCTGTGTATTTTGAGGTTTTTTTAGTCCTTTTTTTTAGTTTATACAGAGATAACTCAATCAAAAAGTGTATGTGATAACTGTAATATCTAGGAATTATGCATCACTCGTAATTAATTGATAACCTTTACAGGAAGAAACTTTTAGTAAATGACAGAAGGCCCAAATCTATGCATCTGCATTCTATGAAAGTCATATGTTACTTCCTCAATCCAATTGTATTCTCTACTTTGCTAGGAAAAAAATTATTCTTAAGGTAAGAGCCAATAGCAGTGAAAAGAAACAAAATACATAATCATCTTAATTTATTTGTGAAAATAATAAATGAAATAAAACAATTCCACTTAAGAGACTCCAATATTAGTACCTATGAAGATGTTCCTGAATACCAATATCCATTGAACTTTTGGAATTTTAATTTCTACCAACATATAAAAACTAGAACAAGAAAACAAATATAGTCTTGGATCAAACCAGCCTTGGAGTAATTTTTTTAATTGTTTTGACATTACAAAAGAATTGATACCCTGGGAAGGGATGTGAAGGGTAAACAAAGGAGGAAGCTGCAATGCTTGATAAGAAATGTACTCATTATCTTGCCAATGTAATTGTAACCCCTCTGTACAGTATGTTCACAATAAAAAATAAAATTTAAAAAAAGTGAGGAAAAGGAAAAAAAGAGAAAAAAAGAAAAGAAAAAAAATCAATAGAATTGATAACATTAAGAAAATGATTTTTTCCTATGGAAAACAATTTAAAATGTTTATTACTTATTATAACTCAAATACCAAACAAGAGTATTTTTATACTATCATTACAAATATCATTTTATTACTATAGTAAAATAGAATAAAAGACCAGTCCCAATATATTATCATTATTCTTAATTCCTAATCATTACCTAAATATCTTAAATTAAATAGTCATGTCTTTAAAATAAACGTAAATATTCTATCATTTTTACTTAACATTTTCCAGGCGCATGTATTCATGTTTCTAAGAAATGTTCACAGCAGTTAAAAGGTGCTTTTTTTTTAAATTAATGTGATATATATTATTGTTGTTATTTGCAAGGCCTGGGCATTATCTCTCAGCCTTTTTATGCTCAAATCCAGCATTCTACAACTTGAGGCACAGAGGTAACTCCTGTTTTTAGTGCTTAAATGGAGATAAGAATCTACCAAGTACTTTTTTGCGGGGGGGGGGGGCTTGTCCAGTTGTGGGGCCTGAACTCTGGCCTGGGCGCTGTACCTTAGCTCTTCAGCTCAAGGTTAGAGCTCGACCACTAGAGCCACAGCGCCACTTCCAGCTTTTTTCTTTTTGCTTATGTGGTGCTGAGAAATCGAACCCAGGGCCTCATGCATGCAAGGCAAGCGCTCTACCACTAAGCCACCTTCCAAGCCCCCAAAAAGTACTTTCCTGTCTCGGCTAGTGTCGAACACAATTTTAAGATCTCATTACCCAGAATAACTCAAATTACAGGCGTGAGACAATGGTACTTGGTTTGGTGTTTTTTTAATTTTAATTATGTTTTAAGATTTTTGTTTCACTATAATTTACATCGTTCTACACATAAATTCAGATGTATGTATATATTTCTGATGACAAATAATCTCTAAAATGTATGTCTTTCTTCATATAATATATATATATATATATATATATATATTGTTGAAGACAGACTTTCTCTAAAACTTTTATGCTACTATTTTTTTGACCTTTTTCATTTCAAAGATATACAATCTATTGTTCCAAAAGTTTCCTAGAATAAAATAACTAATATTTCAATAGAATGTAGAATCTATTACTTTCAAGGGAATTTTAGATATACACATGATATTGCAGTAATATTTACAGTATGTTATTTGAAATAATTCTGTTCACACTCTTAAATATTTGTGTGTAGTGGTGGGGAGAGAGGAAGTTAATTCATACTGGTTAGGAATTTGCAATGCTTCCAAAATCTATTCCATAATTTATTATAAGCACATAGTCAATCTGCCTGTTATGGTTTAGTTTATTTTTGTTTCTTTATTTGTGCAAATTTTTAATATGGATGCATGCACAGTGGTAACATTAAAAATATTAATCCAGATTTTGTGGAATTTATATTTCTCTTGGGAAAACTAATGAGCTCCCAGAAAATTTCCATAAGGAGCCTTTCAATTCTAATATCACGGTTTGTCTTAAAATGCTTTAAATTCTACACACTCTAATGGTCATATTATGGAACTTTTCTTCTCAGAGAGTGAGCACTACCCTATTGCTTAACATGGACAATATACCTTCATACATAGACTGGGCATGTCAAAGAAGAAGTAGTAGTTGAACAATTTTCTTAGTTTTTACAGATGAATTAGAAATAGAGCAACTATGAACTCAAAAGGAATGTGCAAAGAAGACAAGGGCACAAAGTAGAATGTGCCAAGACATGCTGAAGTATATTTTCAAATACTGTGCTCAGGTGTGAGGGTGTGTTCAAAGTACAGATTCAGTCAACGTACTTGGATATCTTGGAGGGGGAACTGCTTTAACCTCTTCTGAAATAAATGTACAAGAACAAGCCCATAACTCTGACTATAATCACCCACATCAACATCAACTAGGGATATTTTCCAAATGCAAAGTGAGAAAAAAAAGAGTTCATCACAGTTAGTATTCAGGTTGAAGCAATGGCAATCACATAACTTTTCTTATAAATCTTCAAAGGTTTTGGAGCATTAAAGTAGGAAAAAGCCAAGCAATTATTTTGCATGTACCTAAATTAAATGGGATGTATTCTACTGGTCTCTCTTTAACTTGAAAGTTATAGATTATGTCTTTTTTACTCTATCTTGGGACAATGATCTGCTGTCAGTTATTTTCTTCTCGTCCCCTTCTGTTGCGCTTCTACTTACATAATTATTATTTAAAGAGACATACTTATGTATTCACTACCTTATAATTACTGCAATCCCATCTATATATCACCTTGACAATAAAATTAAATTAAAAATGAGCTGTATAAAATATAATTTCACTGAATTGGTATAGTAAATATTATTCGATGTGTATTACCTTTTTAAGAAACGAACATTTTTGGCTGCTAATTTGAATTAATTACCCCTTTATCAGAGATTCATCAACTTTAATATTATCAAACTATGTAATATTTTCAGAATACTTGACATTATTTTGAAAAAAAAACATTGTTTTAGTATTGTCTCATACTAAAACAAAAATAGTTCAATTCTGTTGAAACTCCTAACTTTTAAAACGGAATAATTGATAAGAGGACAGAGTATATGTGTTCTTCAACATTCCTATGAGTACTAACTACTCATTTTCAAATTCTGAACATGCCACACTAGAGACATTCAAAACAGTACCTGTTTGCATTTTATTTAATTCTGCAACAAGTGCAGTTTTCAATGGGGCGTTACATATTTAAATTCAACAGAAAAAATATCCACAGTCTTGTAGAAGGTAAAACTATGAAGTATCTATATTAATTCCTCAAGAGTAATCATTTGTTCATCAAAGTAAGCCATTATTTCTATACCCGTCGATCCCAAGTTTTTATACCATAAAGTCATCCTAGACCAACAATTTCCAACTTGTAATGTGCACCTTAAAATTCCTTAAATTCACAACATGACAAGCATATAACTACTGTGAAAAAATAGTACACTTCTGCTAATGTGATGCCTTTCGTATTGTGCAATGAACACTACACTAAACTTTGCTGCATCATTTTCCACCCAGTGTTATCCTTGAGATCAGAACACTTGCAAATATTATTTATAGTTATATATTTTATCTATCATAGATATTCAGGAGATCTGAATGTCTGAATATTAAGATCTGAAGACTCTGGTTCAAATCCCACCCAGGAAGGACGGTTCCTTAGATTCTTACCTCCAATAAACTGCTCACGAAAAGCCTGACACAAGTGGCACTGAGGTTCAAGTGGTAGAGCAGTAGCCTTGAGCAAAAACATGCTCAGGGACAGTGCCCAAGCCTAGAAGTTAAGATGTCACACAATTACTCTCTTCATACCATATTACATCAAAGTCTCAAAAAGTTGCTCTTTTGGTAAATTTATAAATCAATAGCATCAATTTGTTGTCAACTTTATCTAGATTATTCACATTATCATGTTACTTATGAACTGTTGAAATTAACTGTGAACTAAGTTCTAATTATACCTTACTTGAAAGAATATTTTAGGCAAATAGAAAGCCAGAATCATTTGTGAATTTGTAAATTAAATTATCTACTTAAAAACAATTTCATAATAACCTATAGAATATTAAATTACAAACAAAAATATTTATTTTAAATCTAAATTCTTATTTAGCCAGGTCTACAAAGCCCTACAGGAAATGAACTTTCCTATTTCTCTAGGCTTAAGCTTTTGTAATCCTTCATCATTTCTTTGGAATCTAACAGAATGATGGTTGCTTTTTCAAGTTCTTGGTTGGGAATCCTGAGCTCTTTTGCATTCAGTAATGTTCTGTAATGAAGACATTTAAACACAACTGAGGATTATATATGAGTTGCATTTCAATAGTAAACTTGACTTCTCAAAATATATTGACAAAATTAGCCCAAACTTCCAAATATGTATTCCTTTCTGGCTTATTTTTTATTCCATTTTTGGTTTGTTTTATTGTGACAAAATTATAATACCTATTCCACTGAAAGTATCACTATGTTATTCCACTCTCTAATCACCTGTCTTAGTATGAGTGCTAGAATTCCTGTCATGTATCACATTGTCCTACCATAGTTTTTTGATTTATTTAATCTAGATACAGACTAGCAATTCTGAACTTCTCCGCTAATATTTTCCACTAGAGTGATGGCTCAAACTGTTTATGTACTATTTTCAAAGATGTTCTAACATTTGACACAGGATATGAACATTTTCAGATGCACCTGAAGATGTCTCTGATTCATTCCTCCCTGGATCCGATCACTTTATTAATGATGACTTGATTTTCTTACTATCTCTTTTCCCACCTATGTAATATTCTCAAGCTTTTTGGGGAAATTTCACTTGAGGACTTTCTAATATTAAAAATATTACTTGATTTTATTTTTACTCCGGACATATTTTCTAACTTGTCTACAGAATCTGAGAGTTGTTCCATATGTGTGTTTGAACATATAAGTGCATCTGTGTGTATGTGAGTATTTGTATGTATATATGTATGCAAAATCCTCAAGCTCTTCTTCAGCAATCTTGCTCATAACTAGTATTCCATCACTTGAGACATTATTCTAATGCATCTTTTGGCTGGTTAATTATACTGTCTCAAAAACTGTTTTGCCCAAGCTAGATGCAAAGTGGACTTCCCAAACTCCTTTACATTCTTAAGTTTTATTTCTCCAGGGGTATCAACTTTTGAACTACAAGCATTTTTGTGACTGTAAAATCTAAGCTGTTTCCCAGATTTTTAACTCGAGTTCATATAAAGATAGATGAACATACACATTACATATGCTGAGTATACACTGTTAGAAATGTGATCCTAAGCAGGGTTCAACTGGTTCACACCTATAATCCTAGCTAATTAGGAGGCTGAGATCTGAGGATTGCAGTTCAAATCCAGCATAAGAAGGAAAGTTTCTGAGGCATTTATCTCTAATTAACCACCAGAAACCTGGCAGTGGTGTGGGGCTCAAAGGTAGAGAAAAAGTTTTGATCTGAAGAATAGAGGGACAGTGCCCAGGCCCGGAGTTCAGGCCCCACTACCATCAATTAAAAGAAATAAAAGAAAAAGAAATGTAATCTTTGCCAATAGTTCATTGCTAGCATAATTCCTGCTCTCTCGACATGGCCTTTTTCCAGTTAAGTCCATGGTCTTATATATGAATTGCTTGGAACCAGAATTATTCTTCCATTGTACTTTTTACAAATTTGAATGATTAGCTATCATGATTTAGAGCTAGTAGAATAGAGACTGGTCTCATCCTTCATGTTCCACTTAGTAGTAATGCTTTCTCAATGTCACTCCCATAGATCTACATACTGTCCTTGGCTTTATTATTTCAAAGTTGTCTTATTTGCAGAGTCTTCTATACAGTATTTAACCATTATACTTAAATACAGAACTTCTCTTTCTCCTATTCCTAGTGTTTCTCCTTCTGTTAACTTATGTACAGTTGGGTAATAATGCACAACACAAACACTGACAAAAAATGTTTCTAAGAACCTTCTTCCCACCTAAAATTGGTCTTTATTTACAGAGCACTTAGGAAATTTGAACTTAATGTACTCCAGGATAATATTTTTCTTTTTCATGTTTTTTATTGTGAAAATGGTGCACAGAAGGGTTAGAGCTATATAAGTAAGTTAATGACTACTTTATCTAACTAGCATTGTTACCTCCTCTTTTGTCTTTCCCCTGCCATGCCTTTTCTCCCCACCACCCCAACTCTCCCCTTCTATCCCCAAGTTGTAAAGTTTGTTTTCAAAATAGTGAGTTGTTCATCTCATTGTTACAACAGGTCATACTGTATCCTTGTTTCACCATTTTATTTCCCTTCCCCTCCCCACATTAGAAAAATGTATGTGCAAGGTCACCGATATCAAACAGTGGAAACGGGTTATACCATGGAGGAAGAAAATAGAAGAGAAACAAAAAAAACACATAATATATGTTAGATACATTAAAAACAATAGTAAGAAAGAAAAAACAAGTTGTGTCCCTATGTTAGGGCTCATTTCACTTAACATAGTCTTATATGTCCATACCTACATGGATAATGTTTTATAAGCCATGTACATTCCATATTTTCTCGTTACTAAGTTTCTTTGAAAAACGTGTTACCTCATGCCCAAAGATGTCTTTGTTCTATTTCAATGAAGCCAGAAAACATTCACTTTGCCTGGAGCAGCATCATAGATTGTTACTGAAGTAATTGGAAGGAACTTTTACAGGAAGTAGAAACTGAACCCAGGAGAGAAATTGAACATAGAGAAATGTCAAAGTTCAAGTTAATTTGTGCTATCCTTTTACTGTACAAGAAAATAATCCAAGGCTTGAAGGAAACTCTGTCCCTGACATTTTCGAGTCTGCTCTTTACTCATAAAACTTTCTGTAGACTTCTAGTTGAGAGTATTACAAAAGAAACAATATGCCATTTGAAGGCCAACATAGAAAAAATGGAAATAACATTGTTGTTCAATGTTCCACTACAAAGAAACAAAAGACATGGAGGTTTTAAAATGTCTTATGCATGGATATTTAACTACTGAGATGTTTCTCTTGTTGTAAAAGTCAGATATCAATTCCTTTATTCTGGTCTTGAGTTCGCCATATCAATAAGGATTCCCAAAAGCAGGATCCAGTGAGTATGATCAGCAAAAGGAGCCTCTTTTCAAACCAGTACTTTAAGGATGGTCCCATAGAAATAAGTGAGGTTTTTTTTTTGTTGTTTGTTTCTTTAGTTTGTGCTGTTTCTGGGGCTTGAACTCAGAGCCTGCACCCTGTCCCTGAACAATTGTCTTTCCTGCCCACCTGCCCCAAAAGCTATTATACTACTTCTTGAGCCAAAAGTCCACTTCCGGATTTTTGGTGTTTAATTAGAGATAAGAATTTGTCAGATTCTCCTGCCTAGGTTGGCTTTGAACTGAGATATTAAGAAAGCTAAGTGACATCAACTTTATGGACTTCTCTTTTGAACCAAGAAATATTAGATGAAGGTTATTATAATGGTAATATTGACCATTTTTAAAAGATGAGAATACATCCAGCAAAGAAGCCATAACTTAAATAATTCAGCAAAAGTAGGTGCACTGAATCATACTGGAAATTGTTTTCTGCTTAGGAAGATCTATTGACTTTGTACTTCCTTTTGGGGAAACTTAAACTTAATTTGACTATTTTTGTTGGTCGTGTGGCTTGAACTCTGATCCTGGGCACTGTTCCTCAGCTCTTGAGCTCAAATTGAATGCTCTACTAGTTTAGATACAGCACCACTTCCTGGTTTCTGATGGCTAATTGAAGATAATTGTCTCATGTACTTTCTGACCAGGCTAGCTTTCAACCACAATCCTCTGGTCTCAACCTCTTGAGTAACTAGAATGACAGTGTGAGCCACCAGCACCCGGCTCATATTTGTATTTATGTGTACTTAATGACATGTAAACAAATAATGGAAATTTGAATCAAATGATGACATTTCAGCTTTTCAGAAATTTTGAGGTAACAATAAATATGTCCTCCTTTTCCATGTTGTTACATTAGTGACTCATGAGCTATTGGACTCTTACTTTAGCATCTTCTGATGTCTTCGACGGTGGACTTAGTATAAATAATTGTCAGTAGAGAGATATAGAAAGACTGAGATTTTTAGAAAGCAATGGAGATCTGATAGAAAAGAACAACATAGAATGGCATAAAATTTATCACACAGAGATTAAGAACTAGCCTAAGTGGTATAGAATTCTAAAGGTAATGAGGAATAAGCTTGGTTCATAACTAGTTCTTCAATTATCAAATATGGTTCCCTAGAAGAGTTTCTGGTATCATTTAGATATTATTATTGTAAGGTCCGCTCCTGGATGGCTAGCAGACTCCACCCTCCTCTCAGCAAAGTCTCCATCCAGTACCTGTGTTACCTAGGCAACTAGGACACCTGGAAGAGGTCACATCTGCATCCGCTGAGGTCAATCTGAATTTGATGTGGCCACACTTTTCTGTGCCCATACCCTAGATAAGGCCTAGCCCAAGCCCAGACGCCCTGTCTCTGCTCTTTTCTAGCTATTTCTCAGGTCTTTCCTGCTCTTCTCTTTCCCAGCTCTCTTCTCTTTCCTAGCTCTCCCTTTCCCACCTCTTTCCCAGATGCTCTCTTTTCTAGCTCTTTTCTCTTTCCCAGCTCTCTCTTTCCCAGCTCTTTCTCTTTCCCAGATCTCCCAGCAATCTTTCCCAGGCCTTTCCCCACCACGTGGAGGACCAAGATGGCCTGGTGCCAGCAGGAACAAAGAATAAACCTACTCCTTACCTGAATACCACGTGCATGGTGCTATTCTTACTCAGCTACCACTTTTAAAAAAAAACTAACAATTCTCATTTATTTCTTCCATCTGGATTTATTCCTTCACTTCTATCACAACTATTAATTTGCTGGTGCCTTTTTGGTGCCATACTGACCAAAAAGATTTCCAATTCTCACTTAGACGACCCTTCTCATTGTGATTAGCAGTAACCAGTCAAAAGCCTGGAATCTTTGAATTTCCAGGATTAATCTTCACCTGATATCTAAGCACATTCCTGACATTAATTGCCGTGACTTACTAACAAATTTTTTTTTCTCAACACAGCCTTCTAATATCGGTAAAGTACATGAATTAAGAATTATTGTTAAGTCATTATTGGAAGGAGCAATTATATATTCAAATATAGGTTATTTATTTGGCATTTATTAGCTAAAGAATGTTTTGCCATTCCTGGGGCTGAACTCAGGGCCAGGGAACTCTTCCTGAGATTTTTCTTTTTCGTGTTTTTTTTTTTTTTTTTTTTTTTTTTTTTTGCTTAAGGTTTGCCCTCTACCACTTGAGGCACAGCACCATTTTATTTTCTGTTTATGTGGTACTGAGGAATTGAACCCAGGATTTCTTGCATTCTAAACAATCACTGTACCATGCAGCCACATTCCCAGAGCCCTAAATGACTTTCTTAATATGGCATTACTTTTTCATTCCATTACTATGTATTATAATTTAGGCTAGGTGGTAGAAAAGGAAGTGGAAAACAATACTAAGTCCAGAAAGAGTAACATTCCTATCACATCCCTAAAGAAGTACAGTGTTAAGACCTGCAGGACTCATAGGGATGTTGCATGTTACATTATTATATAAAAAACATAAAAAGTAATCTCCGACATCAATAACATTCTACTTCCACTTTCAAGTTCAAGAGCCAAAAATCTAAGCCTTTTTTTGATTGGGTGCATTTCCTAGGAAGGAAGAAGGAGAATGTATAAGGTGATGTTGGAAACATATGTATATTGGCTCCCTGTTCACATTTTGGCACTTTTAAAAAGTGCTACTGACGAATTCCACATCTACTGTAATATGCTGTCTGCACAAAATGCAGATAAATGAACAAATTTATTCTGGTGGATAGTCACATATATTAACAAAATCCAGTTCTGGAAAAAAAAGTTACCAGTTTAAAGTATTGTCTATAAAATGGTTTTATGTCATATATGTAGTATTGAAATGATTAGTCCAGATTTCTTTGAGATTTTATGCTGTCTCAGCATTAAGATGTTCTCTAATTCCAGTAACATGGAAGCATAAAAGGCATGATTTGAAGATCTCACTAGTTTGAGAAGCAAAGGTACATAATAGTTACCTTCCTGCAGAGACATGTGATGGCATGTATGACTGATTGTATTATAGTTCTATTCTTTTTCCTCTTTATCTCAAATATTGCATATCTTGCATATTAGTCTGTCCTGCATCAGCTTCCTGTAGGTGAGATTTACCTCTACACTGCAATGTCAAGATGAGTCATGTGACTTACTTCGGTTTACAAAAATGAACCAGAAGTGGTCAAAGGCTATTTCTAGGGGAAGATTTCTATCCCATTGAATGTGTCTAAGAGCGAACTTCTTTACCCTTACCGATAAAAATAGCATATTTACAGAGGGAATCTTTTTTCAACTATATACTGGAAGAATATATCATCTAAAATTGAAGCAAAACTCAAACACAGCAAGAATTAAGTGAATATTAAAATGTGATATTAATATGTTAATTTCTTACCATTCTCGTATGACTACAGCACATCAGAATTTAAGAAATACTAAACAAGTACTAAGTAAATAGATAACACTTCCTGTATGATGCTATTACATTTTTTAAATAAATAAGCATTCTCTATGTGATCACTTGAGGGGTTAACTTTTTCTATAAATGTGCTTAATCACTGTAGAGCACTGTATCTAACATACAAAATCATTATCAAGAACTTGTGATTGAGATGAGAAAGAAATATCTAGATTTCTCGCTTCTCTTTTCCTCTTCTCCTTTTTCTAGTGAGAATTCTCATCCTTTCTCCAAATTCTCCTATTAATAAAGAAAGAATGACACATTGTGGATATCAAGCAAAAGGCTTCAAAGCCAGAATTTTATTCTTTCAGAAATATATGAAATAAATCAGAGTGGCTCAAGGAAGAAGAAAAGCATGATTTTTCCCTTTCTGGCTTCAACAATAGAGTCTGAACACGACTCTAAAGATCTATTCAACAATTTTCCTTGGCTAATTTTTTAAAAATATTGTTTTTTAATAAGTATTAATTTTAACAATTAAAAAATTTTAAATATATAATAATCTGTTTTTTGCTTTTAGTAGGCATGAAATAAGACTGCATTAACATAGTGTGAGTTGAGAGGCTAAATTTTATCAGAATCCAAACAAAATGAAAATTATATGATGTAAAGAAAATAGTTTTTAGGTAAATTTTCAACATGACATACACACAGGGACATCTTTTTTTCTTCTTTTCATCCACACTTCAATAAGCAGTTCATGTAATTCAAATAGCTGTGTTTCTTTCAGAAATAGATTACACATAAACAAGTTAAAAGACGAGAAGGAGTATTGGTGGTGCATTCTTTAAAAATAGCAGTCAAATAACTATTAACCATAATTCCAAAATAATAACAATCAAATGCTCTTGAAAAGAGAAGATTGTAAGCAGAATATACAAAAAGTGATAGTGCCAGAACTACTCCAGGAGTTGCTGCCTGATATTTAAGATTTCTAATAAATGACAATTTTCAATCAGGATTAAATGCTTTCAGGAACCAAATTTTTTCTAGTTATATTTTATTGAAGAAATATGTTGTTCAAAATTAATGAAAGGGTAACAGGTTATAACCTGTAGAAAGAATGTTTACACACTCATTGTGGTAGGCAGTAAAATACCTTCCTAAAATATCTATAGTCCGGAAATATCTAATCAATCAAATGTAGATTTACATTTTATATATAAGTTGGTAAAATAATCACCTTTCATTACCCAAGGAACAAAAATTTGAATAATTATTATATGGGGAAAGTATACTCAAAAGTCCCAGCTGTAGTTCGAAAGGGACATCATTAGGTAAGAGTAATCAGAAAGATGTAAAGATGCTACATTAGAAGATTAAGGAAAAGACAAGAACAAACATACTGAAGTTTCTGGAAAGCTGAACAGGAAGTAAATGCCTTTTCCACTAGAATCACCTGAAAAATATTTTTGCTGTGTAGGAGGCTCTATTTTAATCTAGTGAGACTTATTTTAGATTTTTGTCCTTCAGAAAAGTAAATGATAAATACAGATTATTCAAGACAATAATCTTGTAGAAATATTTTACAGCAGATTTGGTGTAGTAAGCTAAATCAACTACAGCCTTTTCAAGATGCAACTACAAGGATACCACGTGTCCTAGTTTCTGAGAATAAGAAAAAGTTGCCACCAGCTTTATACACATGTATGATGTACATACTACTAAGGGCCTTGCATTAATGAAGTCGTGAATTCCTAAATAATATTTAAACAAGAAGCTCCCTGTCTTCATTTTCATATTTGGGGATTGCTAAGTACCAAAGTTATGTAGAAGGCTAGGACAAGAATATAGAAATGAAATCTGTCTCCTGTTATTATAAAGATAATTTGTGTTATTTTGATTTACATTTTCTAAGGTAATAAAAAATAAGGTAAAACTGAAACAGTGACCCAATATTCTCTCCTTCCTAATTTTCCAACATAAATTAGAGAATCCAGTAAAGATAAGCAATCCCAGGATGGTATAGGATGTTATAGGATCAACAGATGGTGAAAAAGTAGTTAACAAAAATGGGTCCTATGGAACAATGGTGAAAAAATCTACACGTACATATTGTGATATAGCTAGAAAATAGTTTGCATTATGCTAAGTCTTTGACATTTTAGTTACTTTCATCTCTTAGGAAATGACTTTATTAATACTTAAGGGTTTGCAGCTTATAACCCAGCAACAAATAATGCTTCTAAATGTAAACAAGCATGATACTAAGAGTAACCAAGGCTACTAGCAGAGAACTTCTCAAACATGCAAAAATATAGGCCTATTCAGATACAAGAAGCTTTAGACCTCCAAATAGACCAGACCAGAATATGACATCCCACCATCACATTATAATCCACATAGAATCCACTCAGACCAAGGAAAAGAACCTTAAAGCTGTCAAGGAGAAAAGATTAATCACCTATAAAGGGAAACCAATTCCAATCACCTCAGATTTCTCAGCAGAGACAATCAAAGCAAGAAGAGCCTGGAATGATGTATGACATGCCCTAAAAACAAACGACTATCAAACAAGAATTCTGAACCAGCTAAACTCTCCTTCATAACTGAATGCCAAATAAAAACCTTCCAGAGACAAGAAAAATTGAAACAATATATCTCTCCCAAGCCAGGCCTACAAAAGATACTTAAAGATATCCTACACATAGAAAACCAGCAAGACCACAATAAAGGCCAAGAAACTGTGCCCAAACTGAGCATCCAAGAACCATAGGAAGAACCCAGCTTTTCCAACTCCCAAGAAGGTGGATATCATGGCAGGAACTCCCAAATACCTCACAGTCCTATCTCTTAACGTTAACGGACTTAACTCTGCAATTAAGCGACATACACTGTGTAGTCAGATTAAAAAACAAGACCCTTCTATCTGCTGTCTGCAGGAGTCACATCTTTCCCGTAAAAACAAACACATTTTCCTTCTTAAAGGCTGGAGCAAAATCTACCAAAAAAGCGGCCCACATAAACAGGCAGGCGTTGCAATCCTAATATTAGATAAAATAGACTTCAAATTAAAATACGTGAGAAGAGATAAAGAAGGTCGCTACATACTAATTAAGGGATCTCTGCTTCAGAAGGATATTAAAATTCTAAATATCTATTTGCCAAACAATGGAGCACCAAAATTTATCAAAGAAACACTACTTTCCCTCAAATCTCATATAGATCCAAAGACATTAATTGTTGGGGATTTTAACACACCACTCTCCCCACTAGATAGATTAACTCGGCAAAATCTCAACAGAGAAACTACAGATCTAAACAGCTGCATAGATCAACTAGATTTAACAGACATCTACCGAACATTTCACCCAGCAGCATCAGAATACACGTTTTTCTCAGCAGCACATGGAACATTTTCTAAAATAGACCACATTTTAGGCCACAAAGCAAACTTGTCTAAATTCAGAAACATTGAAGTTATACCTTGCATTCTCTCTGACCACAAGGGAATAAAATTAGAACTCAACACCAAAAGCCACCAAAGAAAGTCCGGTATCATATGGAGGCTGAACAACACACTGCTGAATCACGAGTGGGTCATGGAAGAGATTAGAAAGGAAATTCAAATGTTCATGCTATTCAACAAAAATGAATACACAAATTACCAGCTCCAATGGGAGACAGCAAAGGCAGTACTCAGAGGCAAGTTTATAGCTCTGAGCTCCTTCATTAACAAATTGGAGAGATCTGAAACCAACAATTTAATGACACATGTAAACCTCCTTGAAAAAAAGCAGCAAGATAAACCCCAATCTTAATTAAAATTAAATCAGAATTAAATGAAGTAGAATCCAAAAAAGCTATAGAAAGAATCAACAAAACAGAGTTGATTCTTCGAAAATATTAACAAAATTGAGAGAACCTTAGCAAATCTTATCAGAAAAAGAAGAGTACAGAGCCAAATAAATAAACTCAGAGGTGAGAATGGAAACATCAACACGGAAACAACCAAGATTCAAAACATTATAAGGGAATACTTCTCAAAACTTTATGTTAATAAGTTTGAGAACTTGACAGAAATGGACCTTTTCCTAGCAGATATTGACATGCCAAAACTAAACCAAGATGATTTAAACCATATTAACAGGCCTATATCAAGCATTGCAATAGAAACAGCAATAAGAGACCTCCCAGCTAAGAAAAGTCCAGGACCAGATGGTTTTACAGCAGAATTTACAAGGTCTTCAAAGCGGGGCTCACACCAATACTCCTCCAACTCTTCAATGAAATTGAAAGAGAAAGTTCACTACTGAACTCATTCTATAAAGCCATCATTTCCCTCATCCCTAAACCAGGCAGGGACTCATCATAGAAAGATAACTATAGACCCATTTCTTTGATGAACATTGATGCAAAACTTCTCAACAAAATTTTGGCCAATCGACTTCAACAATTCATTCAAAAAAATCATACACCACGATCAAATAGGATTCATTTCATTGAGTCAAAGCTGGTTCAATATACATAAATCAATTATTATTATTCAACACATTATCACGAGCAAGAATAAGAACCACATGGCTATCTCAATAGATGGAGAAAAAGCATTCGACAAGATCCAACACCCTTTTATGATGAAGGCTCTGGAAAAATTAGGAATCCATGGAACATTCCTCAATACCATAAAGGCTGTATATGACAAACCTACAACCAGCATTATACTTAATGGTGAAAAAATAAAGCCATTTCCTGTTAACTCAAGAGCAAGACAAGGATGTCCACTCGCTCCACTTCTCCTCAATCTCGTATTAGAATGCCTAGCTACAGCAATAAGACAGGATGTAGACGTAATGGGGATCCAAATAGGGAAAGAATAAATAAAATTGTCCCTTTTTGCAGATAACATGATCTTGAATGTAAAGCATCCCATAGACTCCACTCCCAAATTACTGAATCTGATACAAAACTTTGGCAAAGTAGCAGGGTATAAAATTAACCCCCCAAAATCAATGGCTTTTCTCTTTGCCAACAATGAGAAAAGTGGGACGGTAATTACGAAAGCAACACCATTTGTAATAGCCCCACAAAAAATAAAATACCTACGAATTAACTTAACCAAAGAAGTAAAGGACCTCTATGATGAAAACTTTTAAATCTTGAAAAAGGAAATCAAAACATAACTTAGAAAATGGCAAAAACTCCCATGCTCCTGGATTGGAAAGTTTAACATCGTGAAAAAGGCAATGCTTCCCAAGGCTATCTACAAATTCAACGAGATACCTATCAAAATACCAACCAAAAATTCATATGGAGCAATAAAAGACCCAGAATAGCAAAATACACTGCTCCACGGAAAGAACACTGCTGGAGAAATATCAACACCAAATTTCAAACTCTACTATAAAGCCATAGTAATCATAGGAGTTTGATATTGGCATAAGAACAGACCTCAAGACCAATGGAATAGAATTTAAAACCCAGAAATGAACCTACAGACCTATAACCATCTAATCTTCGATAATGGAGCTAAAACAATAGAATGGAAGAATGACAGCCTCTTCAGTAAATGGTGCTGACAAAATTGGTTAACTATTTGTAGAAAACTAAAGCTAGATCCTTATATATCACCCTGCACCAGAATTAACTCCAAATGGATTAAAGAGCTTGGAGTCAAAGCAGACACTCAGAAACATTACAGAATGGAATACGATGGAATAGGAGAAACCCTAGGTCTCCTTGGTGCAGGCCGAAATTTTCTTAATAGAGACACGGAAACACAACAAATCAAAGAGAAGTTGGACAAATTGGATTGAATGAAGTTGCAGAGTTTCTGCATGGCAAAGGACATAGCTAGCAACATAAATTGTAAGCCCACGGATTGGGAGAAGATTTTCATTATCCATACAACAGACAAGGGTCTCATATCTAAAATATACTTGGAACCCAATAAATCAAATCCCCCAACAACTAATCCTCAATGAAACAACTGCCCAATAAAAAAGTGGGCTAAAGACTTAAAGAGACACTTCTCTGAAGGATGGCCAATAGACACATGAAGAAATGCTCAACATCCCTAGCCATAAAAGAAATGCAAATCAAAACAACATTGAGATAACTCCTCACTCCAGTTAGAATGGCAATAATCAAGAACTCTAACAACAACAGATGCTGGAGGGGATGTGGACAGAAGGGAACCTTACATCATTGGTGTGGGAATGTACACTTGTTCAACCACTTTGGAAAGCAGTATGGAGGTTCCTCAAAGACTTCACATAGAGCTCCCCTATGTCCCAGGAATCCCACTTTTGGGCATTTACCCAAATGTTTACAAACAAGACCATACTAAAGCTACAAGCACAACTATGTTTATTTCAGTATTATTTACCATAGTTAAGATCTGGAACCATCCCAGATGCCCCTCAGTACATGAATGGATCATGAAAATGTGGTATATATACACAATGGAATTCTATGCCTCCATCAGAAAGAGTGATATTGCCCCATTTGTTAGGAAATGGAAAAACTTGGAAAAAATTATATTAAGTGAAGTAAGCCAGGCCCAAAGAAACATAGGTCACATGGTTTCCCTTATTTGCAATATCTAGTATATGTATGAGTGAAGCGGAAAAGGTCAGATAATGTGATGTTAGGAAAATGAACCCTTAGATATGTATTTTAATGTTTTTTAATTTCATGCATTTGTTTCTAACCCATTTATTGGACTTTCTCTTTGTTACTGTGTATGTCCCTCCACCACAGTATAACCTTTGCTTTCACTATATATAGTGATGTCAGTAATACTTGTGAGGAGATGGGAAAAACAAGTCGTTTAAGGATACAGGTGGACCTGTTGCAACAATGATAAGTACAAGTTGTCATGTCGAAAACAAGCTTTACAACTTTGGTGCCGGGGGGGGGGGGGGCGGCACGGCGGGAGGAGTAGGTGAGGGGGGTTGGGGGGAGGCTGGGAAGAGTTGTGAAATGTAAACAAAGGAGGAGGCTGCAATGCCTGATAAGAAATGTACGCATTATCCTGCTCATGTAATTGTAACCCCTCTGTACAGTATGTTCACAAAAAAATAAAATAAAATTATATTAAAAAAAAAAAGAAATGAGAAGGAGCAAATATCTTCACCCTGCAGATCACAGACCAGAGATGACCCAGGAACCAACATTCTGGCAGTATGAGTAGAAGCCTGACATAGCACAGGAGGGAAGGCCACCCTTTCCCCACCCCACTACCAGAAATCTCCATCTTTGATACCGGCAAAGGCCCGGTTGAGCAGTTAGCGCCAACTCAGCCTTTGGGAGAAAACAAGATAGTCATTTAGTAGGTCACCGGAACCTGCCCAGACTTGCCAGGCTCAAGTCCACCCTGGAAAAAGTCACCCACCGCAGGCAGAGGAATATTCACCCTTTCTTCACTGGGTAAACAGAGCCAGAGGCTGCCCCTCCCTACAGCAGCCTATACAATCAATTGAACTTCTGTAAACATAAACCCTGAGAATGGCTCCAGGCTGGGCTCTGTGAGTGTCTCAAGCTAGCCCCTCAGGGAAAAGCTACTGTTTGCTGAAAGGCCTCAACTTTACCCAGAACTTAGCCTCAGCACAGCATCTCCAAGCTAGAATAAACAGCCATCTCCATCTTTTGTAATACTCAAAACAGATCTCCCTCCCACTGAACTAGCCTGGGAGGAGGATCACAAAATCCTGGGTAAAGCAGAACATATTTCTGCTTGCCCAAACTAAACTAAGTTACCAATCAAGCCACAGAAAAACTAAATATCACAAGCAGACCAGAGACTCCACCTAGAGACTGGTTACAAACACAAGGGAGATACAGAATCTTCCCATCCCCCGCTCTAAAAAATAAAAGAAAAATTTTTGTACCTTATTTTTAATTGTTTTAATTTGTAATTGTTTTTAAATTTTGTTTCTATTATTTTTTCTTTTCATCCTCATATAATTTTTATTTTAGGTGTATATGTGTGGGTGCTTTTTTATCTCTACTGATCTTTTGATCCTTTTTCTTTCTTCCTTTCTTTTCTCATTTTTTTCACTTCTTCTCTTTCATTCTTGTCTGCATGACTTAATTGCTGTTCTGCTCATCCTCAGATATACATGTCGTCAATTATTAGATCTTATCCCCCAATGTGTACACACTTAATCCAGAAATTTATTACTCAATTCAAATTCGTAGACCTAAAATCCTTAATAGCATCATTACCTCTTTATACCCATGTAATACTTAATTTTTTTTTATTTTTCTAGTTTTTCATGTCTCCTTTCTATCCCTCCCCTCCTCTTATCCCATCCACATTCTTCTCTGAATATTATTTCTTCAAACTTGCAGTTTTTAAGGGTTTCACTTTTTAATTTTAAATTTTAGGTTTTCCATTTTTTCTTGTCCCTCTTTTTTTTTTACTTCTTTTTTCTTTATTCTTTCTTTTCTTTTTCTTTTTTCTTTTTTTTCTCTCTTCTAACATTCTGTCCAATCCATTTCCTTCTTTGAAATCAGGACTTGGTTAAGTCCACTCTCCCTCACCTTCTCATATGCCTCTAATCCTTTTTCTCCCCACATTCTTGCTAAGCCTAATCATTTCGTGTTGCAAAATTCTGCTTTGCTGTTCTTAGGCAATTAAG
This sequence comes from Dipodomys merriami, assembly GCF_024711535.1. Taxonomy (NCBI): domain Eukaryota; kingdom Metazoa; phylum Chordata; class Mammalia; order Rodentia; family Heteromyidae; genus Dipodomys; species Dipodomys merriami. Next base: position 144,330 of record NW_027202311.1, read on the forward strand.
ACATAGTTGTTTGATGTTGAATAGATTGTATCTCTTGAAGTAGATTGTATCTGCAGACTTTTGACTGTGCAACTATGGATTTTGGTTGATGCTTACCCTACAACAGTGTTCTAGCACAAAACTGGTGTTACTTTCATGCCAAATTGGCAGAACAAACCAGAAAAACATAAGAAAAATGGCAAGTCTGGGGATGTCAACTCCCACTCATGACAATCAGGGGACAGAACAGATAATAAATAATGCAGAGGTGAGTTCCCAAAAAGCCTACAAACACTTCAGGTAAACAGGGTAAATGAATAGAGTGAAAACATGCAAAAGTCTCAGTGTGAGCATGGCAAGGATAGAGGGAAGGCAAAAAAATATCAATACATGAGTGTCATGAGCGTGAGGAAGCTACTCAAAGATTGATACAGGAATTTCGTGAGCAGATTGAGAACACTAAAAGAGAAAAAAAAGGAATTGGGGGAGAAGGTTGAGATCTGTCAAAGAGATAGATAGGAATTGTGTGAGTTGGCTGAGAACAGATGAAGAGAAAGTCAGTAATGGCATGAGCAGGCTGAGAACACTCGAAGAGAACTACAAGAATTGCATGCACGTGAGGAAGCTAATCAAAGAGAAATATAGGAACTGAGAGATCGGGATGAGAATAGACTAAAATCAATAGAGGCATTCAAGGTATCCATAAACAGAGAGCTGAAAGAACTCAGGGAGACCACAAAGGGAATGCTGAATGGAGCCCAACAGAAGGAATAGCAGTCCAAGGAAAGCATAACCAATCAACTAAGTGATTTGAGAATATACACTAAACACCAAATTAAGGAAGTAAAGAAGTTCATAGAAGATCTAAAAAAAACTCCAACACAGAATTTGAAGCCATCAAAACCGACCAATTAGAAGGAAAAGAAATAAAAACAAAGTAGAAAGTCTTGACAATAGGTTAGACCATGCAGAAGATCAAATCTCAGGTATTGAAGACATACCAGGTATTAAAGAGAAAGAACATACAACCATCCAAGACAAATTCAAGAAATATGACAGATCTATTCAACATTTGGAAGACATCATCAGAAGGCCTAATTTGAGTATAATGGGTATAGAGGAACACATAGAGAGAGAAGTTAATGGTCTAGGAAATTTGTTTAACAGGATACTAACAGAGAACTTCCCAAAATGCAAAAAGATAGGCCTATTCTGATACAAGAAGCTTTTACAAGTCCAAGTAGGCCAGACCGAAACAGGACATCTCACAAACAAAATATAATCTGCAAAGGATCAATTCAGACCAAGGAAAAGATCCTTAAAGCTGTCAAGGAGAAAAGATCAATCACCTATAAAGGGAAACCAATTAGAATCACCTCAGATTTCTAAGCACCACTAAAGCAAGAAGAGCTTGGGATCATGTATGCCATGCCGTAAAGAGAAACAACTATCAACCAAGAATCCTGTACCCAGCTAAACTCTCCTTCATAACTGAAGGACAAATAAAAACCTTCCATAGCAAAGAAAAATTGAAACAATATATCTCTCCGAAGCCAGGCCTAAAAAGATACTTAAAGATATCCTACACATAGAAAACCAACAAGACCACAATAAAGGCCAAGAAACTGTGCCCAAACTGAGAATCCAAGAACCCAGTTTTCGCAGCTCCCAAAAAGGTGGATAAAATGGCAGGAACTCCCAAATCCCTCTCAGTCCTATCTCTCAACATTAATGGAATGAATGCTCCAATTCAGCAACATAGACTGTCTAGTTGTATTAAAAAGCAAGATCCTTCTATCTGATGCCTTCAGGAGTCACATCTTGCCCATAAAAACAAACACACTTTCAATGTGAAAAGCTGCAACAAAATCTACCAAGAAAAAGGCCCCCATAAACAGGCAGGTGTTGCAATCCTCCTATCAGATACAATAGACTTCAAATTAAAATCAATGAGAAGAGATAAGGAAGCTCGCTACATACAAATTAAGGGATCCCTCCTTGAGGAGGATATTACAATTCTAAATATCTATTTTCCAAGCAATGGAGCACCCAAATTTACTCAAGAAAAACTACTTTCCCTCAAATCCCACATAGGTCCAAAGACATTAATGTTGGGGACTTTAACACACCACTCTCCCCACTAGATAGATCAACTTGGCAAAAACTCAACAGAGAAACCGCATACCTAAAAAACTGCATAGATCAACTAGATTTAACAGACATCTACCGAATATTTCACCTATCAGCATCAGAATACACGTTTTTCTCAGCAGCACATGGAACATTTCCCAAAATAGACCACATTTTAGGTCACAAAGCCAAATTGTCCAAATTCAGAAACACTGAAATTATACCTTGCATTCTCTCAGACCACAGGGGAAGAAAATTTGAACTCAACACCAAAATCCACCAAAGAAAGTCCTGTAACACATGGAGGCTGAACAACACTGTTGGACCACCAGTGGGTCATGGAAGTGATTAGACATGAAATTCAAGTATTCATGATATTCAACAAAAATGTACACACAAATTACCTGCTCCTCTGCGACATAGCAAAGGCAGTACTCATAGGCAAAGTATAGGTCTGAGTTCCTACATCAACTAATTGGAGAGATCTTAAACCAACAATTTAATGAGACCTCTGAGCCTCCTTGAAAGAAAGCAGCAAGATAAACTTCAATCTAGGAGATGGAAAGAAATAATTGAATTAAATAATTAAATTAAATTAAATAAATAAATTAAATAAATAAATCAGAATATAAATTAACTAGAATACAAAAAGACCGTAGAAAGAATCAACAAAACAAAGAGTTTGTTCTTGGAAAAAATTAACAAAATAAACAGAGCCTAAGCAAACCTTATCAGAAAAAGATGAGAACACACCCAAATAAATAAACTCAGAGATGAGAATGGAAACATTACCACAAAAACAACCAACACTCAGAACATTATATGGGAATACTTCTCAAACCTTTATGCTCATAAATTTGAGAATTTAGCAGAAATGGAACTTTATCTAGCAAATATCAATATGGGGAAACTAAACCAAGATGAGTTAAGCCATATTAAGAGGTCCATATCAAGCATTGAAATAGAAACAGCTATAAGCGGCCTCCCATCTAAGAAAAGGACCAGATGGTTTTACAAGAGAATTCAACAAGACCTTCCAATCAAAACTCACACCAATATTGCTTCAACTCTTCAATGAAATTGAAAGAGAAAGTTCACTACCGAATTAATTCTATAAAGCTATAATAACCCTCATCCCATAACCAGGCATGGATTCATCAAAGAAAAAGAACTATAGACCCATTTCTTTGATTAACATTGATGCAATATTTTTCAACAAAATTTTGGACAATCGACCTCAACAATTCATCCAAAAAATCATACACCATGATCAAACAGGTTTCATTTCAGGGATGCAAAGCTGGTTCAATATATGCAAATCAATTAACATAATTAATCACATCAACACTAGCAAGGATAAGAACCACATGGTTACCTCCATAGATGAAGAAAAAAATTGACAAGATCTAACACCCATTCAAGATTAATGTTCTGGAAAAATTAGGAATCTATGGAGCCTTCCTCAATACAATAAAGGCTGTATATGAGAAACCTACATTAAGTATTATACTCAATAGTGAAAAAATAAAGCCATTTCCTCTAAAATCAGGAAAGAGACAAGGATATCCACTCTCCCCACTGTTCTTCAATCTAGTATTAGAATGCCAAGCTACAGCAATAAGACAATATGCAAACATAAAGGGGATTCAAATAGGGAAAGAAGAAGTAAAACTCTCCCTCTTTTCAGATGACATGAACTTGTATTTAAAGAATCCCATAGACTCCACTCCCAAATTACTCAAGGTGATCCAAAACTTTTGGCAAAATAGCAGCGTATAAAATTAACCCTCAAAAATCAATGGCTTTTCTGTATGTCAGCAGTGAGAATTGTGTGGCTGAAATTAGGAAAGCAACTCCATTTGTAATAGCCCGACACACAAAAAATAAAATACCATGGTTAACTTAACCAAATAAGTGAAAGGTCTTTATGATGAAAACTTTAAAAACCTGAAAAAGGAAATCAACATAGAACTTAGAAGGTGGCAAAAAATTCCCATGCTCCTGGATTGGAAATATCAATATCGAGAAAATGGCAATATTTCCCAAGGCTATCTGCCAATTCAATGCGATACCTATCAATATTCCTACCTCCTTCTTGAAGGAAATAGAAGAGGCAATCCAAAAATTCATATGGAACATAAAAAAACCCGAATAGCAAAAACAATCCTTAACAGAAACAACAGTGCTGGAGGCATATCAGTACCAAATTTCAAGCTCTACTACAAAGCCATAGTAATCAAAACAGCTTGGTACCGGCACATTGGACCTCAGGACAAATGGAATAGAATTGAAAACCCAGAAATGAACCTACAGACATATAGCCATCTAATCTTCGATAATGGAGCTAAAAATTAGAATGGAAGAAAGACAGCCTCTTCAGTAAATGGTTCGGGCAAAACTGGTTAACTACTTGTAGAAAAATAAATCTAGAACTTTATATTTCACCCTGCACCAGAATCAACTAAAAGAGGCTCAAAGACCACGGAGACAAAGTATACACCCTGAATACATTACAGGACCGAATAGAAGAAACCCTAGGTCACCTTGGCACAGGATGACATTTTGTTAACAGAGACCAAGAAACACAAAAAATCAAAGAAAGGTTGGACAAATGGTATTGCGGGAAATTGCAGAGCTTCTGCATGGCAAAGGACATAGCTAGCAAGATCAATAGAAAGCCCAAGGATTGGAAAAAGATCTTCACTAGCCATATAATGGACAAGTGTCTCATATCTAAAATATGCCTGGAAATCAAAAAATTAAATCCCTGAACAACAAATCTTCAAAGAAACAACTGGCCAATTAATAAGTAGGCTAAAAATTTAAAGAGAAACTCCTCTGAAGAGGAAAGAAAGATGGCCAATAGATACATGAAGAAATTCCCAACATCTTGCCATAAAAGAAATGCAAATCAAAACAACATTGAGATACCACCTCATCCCAGTTAGAATGGCGATAATCAAGAACTCTAATAACAACAGATATTGTAGAGTATGTGGACATTGTTGGTGGGTGCATAAGCTTGTTCAACCACTTTGGAAAGCAGTATGGAGGTTCCTCCAAAGACTCCACATAGAGCCCCCCTATGACTCAGCAATCCCACTTTGGGCATTTATCCAAATGATCACAAACAAGACCACGCTAAACCTACCAGCACAACTATGTTTATTGCAGCATTATTTACCATAGCTAAGATCTGGAACCAACCCAGATGCCCCACAGTAGATGAATGATCAAGAAAATGTCATATAGGTACACAATGAAATTTTGTGCCTCCATCAGAAAGAATGACATTGCCCCATTTGTTAGGAAATGGAAAGACTTGGAAAAATTATATTAAGTGAAGTAAGTGAGGCCTAAATAAACATAGGTCCCATGGCTTTTCTTATTTGCAACAACTAGTATATATCTGAGTCAAGCAGAAAAGGTCAGATAAGTTGATGTTAAGGAAATGAACCCTAAGATATGTGTTCAAATGCTTTTTTTTTCTTTCATGAGATTGTTTCTAAAATGTTTAGAAGATTATTTATTGGTTCCTTTGTATGTCCATCCCTCATGATATAACCCCTGCTTTCACTGTATATGATGTTTGTGTAATTTGAGAAGGGAGAGGGGAAAAAACAAATCGTTAAATCAGGGATACAGGTGGACCCATTGCAACAATGAGATATACAAAACGTTATGTTGAAAAACAAACTTTACAACTTTGGTGTGGGGGGGGCAGGTGGATAAGGAGGATTCGCTGTGGGGGGGACGTGGGCAGGATGGGAAGAGATGGGAAGGGGAAACAAATAGGAGGCTACAATGCTTGATAAGAAATGTACTCATTATCTTGCACATGTAATTTAACTCCTGTGTACTAGCACAAGACCAGACTCCAGGGCCAATGGAATAGAATTGAAAAGCCAGAAATGAACCTAAAGACATATAACCATCTAATTTTTGGTAAGCGAGCTAAAAAAATAGAATGGAAGAATGACAGCCTCCTCAGTAAATGGTGCTGGCAAAATTGGTTAACTACTTGTAGAAAACTATAGCTAGATCCTTATATATTACCCTTCACCAGAATCAACTCCCAATGCATCAAAGATCTCCGAGTCAAAGCAGACACTCTGAAAATATTACATGATGGAATAGGAGAAACCCTAGGTCTCCTTGGCACAAGCTGAAATTTTCTTAATGGAGACCCAGAAACACAACAAATCAGTGAACGTTTGGACAAATGGGATTGCATGAAATTGCAGAGTGTCTGCATGGCAAAGGACATAGCTAGCAACATCAATAGAAAGCCCACGGATTGGGAGAAGATCTTCACTAGCCATACAACAGACAAGGGTCTCATATCTAAAATATACCTGGAACTTAACCCCTCTGTACAGTATGTTCACAAATAAAATAAAATTAAATTAAAAAAAATTAAATTCCCCAACAACAAATCTTCAAAGAAACAACTGCCCAATTAATAAGTGGGCTAAAGACTTTTGGAGTGTGTTCTTTACTCATATAAAACTTCTCTGTAACCTTCTGATTGAGAGTATTACAAAAGGAAACAATATGCCATTTGAAGGCCAGCATAGAACAAAAGAAAATATTTGTTTTAAAAGTGGTCTGCTGCAAACAAACAAACACATGGATGTTTTAAAGTGTCTTATGCATGGATGTTTCACTCTTGATGTGATTTTCTTGTTGCAGGACTCAGTTATCAATTCCTTTAGTCTGGTCTGGAGTTTTCCATAGCAATAAGGATTCCAAAAAAGCAGGATCCAGTAAGTATGATCAGCAAAAGCAGCCTCTTCTCAGATCAGTACTCTTTTAAGGAGGCTCCCAAAGAAATATCTGCTGTTTGTTTTGTTCGTTTAGTTTGTGCTGGTTCTGGGGCTTGAACTCAGAGGCTGGACCCTGTCCCTGTACAGTGTCCTTGCCCACGTGCCCCCAAAGCTAGTACTCTACTGTTTAAGCCAAAAGTGCACTTCTGGATTTTTTGGTTTTTAATTACATATCAGAATTTGACACACTCTCCTGTCTGGTTTGGCTTTGAACTGAGACACTAAGAAAGCTAAGTGACATCAACTTTATGGACTTCCCTTTTGAACCAAGAAATACTAGATGAAGCTAATTATTAGGCTAATATTTGACAATTTGTAAAAGAAGAAAATATGTTCAGCAAAGGATCCATAACTTAAAAAACACAGTACATATAGGTGCACTCAATCATTTTGGTATTATTTTCTCTGCTTGGAAGGATTATTATTGACTTCGTCATTCCTTTTGTGAAAACTTAAAGTAATATTTGCAATTTTTACTTGGTCGTGGGGCTTAAACTCTGATCCTGGGCACTGTCCCTCAGCTCTTCAGCTCAAGTTGAGTGCTCTACCACTTTAGCTACAACACTACTTCCAGGTTTCTTGTGGTTAATTGAAGATAAGGGTTTCATGTACTTTCCTGACCAGGCTGGCTTTGAACCAAGATCCTCTGGTCTCAACCTCCTGAATAGCCAGGATTACAGGCATAATCCAGCAGCACCTGGCTCATATTTGCATTTAGTGCACTTAATGACACTAAGTATACAAAGAATGGAAATCTGAATCAAATGATGTGACATTGCAGCTTTTCAGAATAATTGAGGTAGCAATAAATATGTTTTCCTTTTCCATTTTGTTACATTAATGCCTCATGAGCTATAGGACCCTCAGATTACCATCTCTTCCCTCTGTGTAGGTGTATTTAATATTAGGAAATGCTCATAGAGAAATAAAGAAAGACAGGTTTTTAGAAAGCAAAGTTAATCAGGAGATATATTTATCACACAGAGATTAAGAACTATGCTAAGAGATTTAGAATGTTAAAGGCAATGAGGAATAAGCCTAGTTGATAACTTGTTCTTCAATAACTAAAAATGGTTCCTTAGAACGGTTTCTGTTATACCTTATTGACTATCACTTATTCCTTTTATCTGGAGTTATTCATTCTTTTCTGTCACAGCTGTTAATTAGCCTCTGTCTTTTTGGTGCCAGGACTGGCCCAAAGGTTTCTAAATCTCACTTAGATTACCCTTCTCATTGTGATTAGCAGTGACCACTCAAAAGCCTACAATCTTTGAATTTCCAGAATTAATCTTCCTGACATCTAAGCACATTCCTGGCATTAATTGCTGTGACCTAATGAACAAAACTTTTTTTTTCCAACACAGTATCCAAATATTGGTAAAGTACATTAATTAGGTACTATCTCCAGGTATCAGTATGGATGGAGCAATTGTATATTCCAAGTATGGGTTTTTTTATTTTGCATTTACTAACTAAATATTTGTTGTTGTTGTTGTTGTTGTTGTTTTGCCAGTCCTGGGGCTTAAACTCAGGGCTAAAGAATTATCCTTCAGCTTTTTTTTTTCCTCGAGTTAACCCTCTACCACTTGAGGCACAGCACCACTTCCAGTGTTTCTTATTCTATTTATGTGTACTGAGGAATTGAACACAGGGTTTCATGCATGCTAGGCAATCACGGTAGCATGAAGCCATATTCCCAGAGCCCTAAAAGACTTTTGTAAGATGGCTTTACATTTTCATTCTGTAACAATGTATCATAATTTTGGCCAGAAATTTTTGCTAGGAAAGGACATTGAACCCAATACTGAGTCCAATAATGCTAGATGGACAACGAATAACTGTCACAGTCTAGCCAGGGCACAGAGGGGCTTACCGCATGTAGCTGGTACAACAGACTGAGCGAGACAGCTCCTGAACCACAGCTCACCTCCAGAATGAGAGGGCCCCCTTGGTTCCAGCCACTTGGGGATGCTGGACCACCTCTCCAGCACCCTTTCAAATAGTTCTTAAAAGAGAGAGAGTGAAAGAAAGATGGTCAGAATTACACTTAAGCCAGTTGCCAGTGGCTCAGGTCCACAATCCTAACTACACAGGAGGCTAAATCTGACGATCATGGTTCACAGTCAGCCTGGGCAGGAACATCTATGGGACTCTTATCTCCAAAGAACCACCAGAAAATCATAAGTGGCACTGTGACTCAAGTGGTAGAGCATTAGCCTTGAGCTGAAGAGCTCGGGGACAGTGCCCAGGCCCAGAGTTCAAGCCTCACGACTGACAAGCAGTGAATTTCCCACCACAAGAAGTGGACTGAATAGCACCCATTGTCCTAGGGAGCATGGCAGAAGAGTTATGAGTAGGTCACCCAGCTTCTCTGTTCCTCAATTTCCCCAGCTGCAAAACTGAACAAAGTGAAGGAACCCTTTCCTCATGGGGATAGGGTAATAATGAAAGAGCCATGTTTTGTTTCATATTCCTATACCTGTCGCACCTTTAATAACACACACCATCTGAGCTTTTTCCGGGTATCTTCCTGTCATATTCTCAGAGAATTGCTGAGAACTGTATCTGACTGCCGCTCCCTCTGTGCCTGGCCCTGCTCCGGAGATCCCTCTGTAGTAATCCCTTGTTTCCTCACAACTGTCCCATGAGGAGACTGAGGTCTGATGGTCAAAGCCAAACTCAGAATTTCACCTGTGTACAAGAATTGGCTGCCGTGGACTAAGTTTGGAAAAATCCATCTAAATAAATTACTGAGTGTGACACTATGTGTCTACCATCCCAAATACAGAGGACTGGGCCTGGTGGTGCATGCCTGTTACAGATAGGAGGACCGCAATTCAGCCCAGCTTGAGTATATATTAAGCCTCAATCTTGGAAATGCCCAAAACAGAAAAGCTTGACTCGCATGGTAGAAGACCTGACTGGCAAGCCTAAGGCCTTGAGGTCAAACCATAATATACCAAAAAGAATCAGAGGTCCAGTGCCTCAAGCTCATGTCTATAATCCTATCTACTCAGGTGCCTTAGATCTGAAGATCACAGCTCAAGATTTAACATAGGGTTGGCCTCGCCCATCAGACGTCATGATGAGAAGACATGGAGTCTGACCTATGTTGCTCTGCTCCATACTAGCAGGGCTCATATGCTTACTAAGTGTTGGCCAAGCTCTCTGACCCCCTGGGAAGCCACCCAATGTGAGCTGCACTCCCAGGTTCTCCCAAACTCCCACTGCCACTAACCAGGCCCAAGGGAGTACACAGCTCCAGGGCACACAGATCTCTTCTTCTTTTAACAGTGCTGAGTCCCCTTCAAGCGTCCCTCCCTTCCAGGTCCCTAGAGCTCAGCTGTGAATCCCATGCACCCCCGAAAAGATAGCAGGTAGAAGTTGCCATACCAGTCTCCTTGTTACAATGCACATCTACACAGACACACACAGACACACAGACACACAGACACACAGACACACAGACACACACACACACACACACACACACACACACACACACACACACACACACACACACACACACACACACATCCAGACCTGTGACAGAAGACTTGTGAATGCAGCACCTGCATTTTGCCAAATGATCACTCACCTGAGTAAAGTCAGGCTGAACAAGGAGAAAGATGATCTCTCTCTCTGTGTCTCTCTTTCTGTCTCTCTCTGTGTCTCTCTCTGTATCTCTCTCTGTCTCTCTATATCTCTGTCTCTCCCCATCTCTGTCTCTCTCCATCACTGTCTCTGTCTCTCTGTCTCTGTCTCTGTCTGTCTGTGTGTCTCTCTCTCTCTCTCTCTCTTTCTCTCTCTCTCTCACACACACACAGACTCAGAGCAGTCCCTCTCCTGAGTTTGTGGGAGACCAGATGGACCAGGAGCACCAGCAGAAGTTGGCAGACCTGGGAAATGTGATCACCCTGTCAGAACTGTTGACAGCTGGTGCGGGGGGACAGCCGGGGTGCATGTGTGTGGGTGGGGTGTTCCTCCCAGATATTCACCTTCTGTTCTCACTCCCAACACACTCACCTCCATACTGGGCTTTTCTGGGAACCTCATCAAGTGAAAGGGTGACTGAGCATAGAAGACAAGGGCTCACACAGCAAGGGGGTCTATCTTCTGCATCCAACACCCTCCACCCGAGAAAAAAGGAAAAGTACCCAGAAGGCAAGTGTGGACATGCTGCTCCCCACCTCTGTACTAAAGCCACCAGGTTCCCACCAGGGAGAGGAAGAGTGCAGATGCGCCGCTGTGTGGCTCCAGGCCAACGGCTCTGTGGCGCCCACTCCTCACCCAACCCTGCACCTCCCCGTTTCCTGGGACACTGTCGGCTAGGGATGGAGGTAGGATCCTCAGGTCAACACCCACCCCCATCCCTGTGGCATTTGTGGCAGGGCCTGGGCCAGAATGTAGGGCATGGGGGAGGTGCAGGTCCTGGTCGGGAGGAGGGAGGAGGGGGGATTTATGGGTTTGTGGGGTGTGGTCCTGCGTGGGCAGCCACTCACATGTGCTGCTGGGAGAAGCTGTTGGCAGCTGTTCCGGGTGAGGCCAGCAGCAATGACAGAGGCATGGTAGACACTCAGGCCCAGAGCAGATGACAGGGGGGCCAGGACAAGGTCAGACCAGAAGCCGGCCAGTGGCGCACCATTGAACCATTGCCTGAGGACTCCAAGAGGCACCACAATCTGAACCAGCAACACCAGGTTTGAAATGCTACACAGCTGGGAAGGGGAGGAGGGGGCCAGCGCACAGGCTGGCACATGGTGTGGCTGAGCAAGGCCTCTCTTCCTAGGCCTCAAGTCTCTTGCTCACCACTCACCCACCTCTACCTTCCTCAACTACTGGTAGTGGTATCAACCACAGAGGTAATCCCGGTGCTACAGGGCAGCATAGAATGTGGGCATGGCCACCATTCTTGTATACCATTGGTCAGAAAGAACCATGAAAGAATGGGGGTGTGTCTCAAATACTGTGATGCAGGCAGAATGGGCATAGTCAAAATGACAGCAGCCCCTTTCCCAGGAAACTCTATCCAATCCAGTTGGGGACAAGAGGGTGACCTGCTTGAGCCAGATGGCTGCACAGATTGTTGTGTATGTCTGTTTGTTGCCAGTCCCAGACCTTGAACTCAGGATCTAGGCACAATCTGTGAACTGCTTTTGCTCAAGGCTAACCACTGGAGCCACAGAGCTCTACTTCTGGCTTTGTTGGCACTGAAGTTGGACAGAAGTCTCAAGGACTTTCCTGCCTAGGTTCACTTTGACCATGATCCTCCTATCACAGCCTTGTAAGTATCAAGGAAGACTTTTGAGAGCCACTGCTGCCTGCCTAATCATTGGTCTTGCTGATGTACTCAAACAGACCAGTGTTTTCTCTATCCTAAGGTCTACGTGCTGGGAGCTCAAGCCCACAGTTTGAATCCTGGTCCTGCCACCTCCAAATGGCAGGAGATCCTAAGAAACTCACTCCTATTCATATGATTACCAATGGAATGTGATGTATTTCATGATTGAATGGGAAGTTCTTGAATGATTCTAGGATAAAATTATACATAATAATATTATAGGACACTGATAAATTGTAACTAACACTTTATGAAGCATTTAAACAATCACATTCATTAAATGGAGGCAGAATGAAATACCTAAGAATTGGGCTCACATACTATAAAGGTGCCATTTTTTCTGCCAGGACTGGGCTTTGAATGCATGGTCTGGCTAACACTGTTGCTCTCTGTGGGAAGGGGAAGCTTGCCTCCTTGAAGTAAAAAAAATCAAGTCCATTTCTTAGGCCTGAAATCGATACCCACCACTAGAAAACATCCTATTTGTGTACATTTTAAATATATGATTTATATTCATATGTGGACTCCATATTGTGTTCAGTGTAGTTACTCATTTTATTTTATTTTTTATTCATGTATTGACTGTTCATTTTATTGACTATTATCACACATATGGATTCCACTTCATACCTGTCAACCAGGACTTTCACAGAAAAGAAAAACTTGTATCACCATCAGCTTCTTATGCCACAATTCATTTTTTGGGGGTGCTGACATCTGAACTCATAGCCTACAAGACACAATTCATGAATGGGTGAGCGTCAGCACACCATCCTGGGGCAAATTGCGCTGACAGGCAGTTCCTAGGATCTGAAATTTGCAAAAACAAACAAAAAAAATTATCTCCCTGGCTTGCAATTGGTGCCCTTTTATCTGCCAGGCTTTGGATTTGAACTCAGGGTCTGGGTAACTCTGCAGCACTGTCGACCAAGGGGAAGCTCACCATGCTTGAAGACAAGAAAGTCAGGCCTGGGCCCTAGGCCTGAATTCAAGCCCCAGCACTGGGAAACATACTATTTATATACATTGTAAAGATAGGATTTGTAATTACCTATAGATGTTCAGTCCATATCTTGTTTGTTGTGGTTATTTATTGTATTTCTGTTTTATTCATTTATTTACCATTTATTTTATTGACTATGATAACACACATTCCATTTATTATATTGATGACAACCTATCACATAGTATCTAGATTTGTAGACATGTTCTCCATCATGTCTGACACCCAGGACTCTCAGAGAAAGGGAAAACAGGTGTCACACTATGCTTCTTCCTACATGATCCAATTGTTAGCAGTGCTGGGATATGAACTCAGAGCCTAGCAAAACCAATTCATGAATGGGTGTGTCAACAAGGCAAACTCTATCCCAGGAAGCTGCCAGGAAGTTCCCAGACCCTGAGATCAAGCCGTAGGGGTGGAAAAATAGCCATACATGGATAGGCAGGTGGTAGTATACCAAGAAATATATATTTGTATGGAGTGCCAGAGACATCTACCTAGGATTCAATGACATAAACTATGTTTCTACCAAGTCTTAGGTAGTTATTACACCACCATTGAAGGAATAGGATTCTTTTCATGCTTAGTAAGATATTCATTAAGATCAATCAGCGTCCTAGGATCATTGTGTCTAATTTTAGACTAGACTAATGCACGCAGAAACTTTTCATTCAATCATGAGTTTGCTCACATTCCATTGGTATTCCCATGCATAGGAAGAGTCTCTTGGGAAAACACCCCACTGGTAGGTGTCAGGACCAGGACAAGAATTCAGGGCCTACATGGCTGTATGGGCCTATGGCATAGCCCACTAGCCTTCCCCAATGCAAAGTGAGGTACCCTATTGTAGGTGTGTCATTGAGACCCAGGATGGTCACCATGAAAAGGAACAAAATACAAAATATCCATTTCACGGCTTTCTCTCTCTCTCTCTCTCTCTCTCTCTCTCTCTCTCTCTCTCTCTCTCTCTCTCTCTCTCTCTCTCTCTCTCTCTCTGTCTCTCTCTGTCTCTGTCTCTGTCTCTGTCTCTCTCTCTCTCTCACTCTCTCTCTCCCTCCCTCCTTCCCTCTCTCCCTCCCTCCCTCCCTCTCTCTATTTGTTGTTTTGTTTTGTTTTATTTCTGGCAAGACTTCAGGGCCTAGGATCCCAGGATTGGCTATGGACCCATGGCAGCCCGCCACCCTGAGGTAATTGAAGTTGTTGTAGATTTAACTCAGTTAGCGTTAAATCTATAGCACTGTAGGAGAAATTGAAGCTCCCCATCCTTGAAGACTGCAATATCAGTCTATGTTGCAGGGCCTGAATTGAAACCCTAGCACGGGCAAAAATAATATACTCACCTATTTTACACATAGGATCTCTATTTACATTCATGTGTGAAATGTGTCTTATGTTCAGTGTAGATATTCTTTTTATTGTGTCTTAGTCATGGATGAATTTTTTGTTTTATTTAGTACGATGACAGATATGACTGTGCTGACATGGATGACAACCTATTTCCATGGCAATAGAGTTGCCTATATAGCATTCTTGATCTTCCCTGAGACCTAGGACTTTCACAAGTCAGGGCAGGTAAACAGGTGGATCGATGGGCTTCTCACTTCAGGATTCATCTTTTGACATTATTGGGATTTGAACACAGAGTCTAGCAGATCAAATTGGGGAAAGGTATTAGGTGGGGATACAGGCCTGTGAGCAACTAAGGAGCTAGGCCATTCCCAGGACCTGACATTGAACCCCAGGGAGGGCCAGGATAGGAAGACATTCATCCTTGAAACATAAGATCGATATTGACATACATGTGCGGACAGCCTCTTGCATTAGGTGCACTTCTCCTTAATTTGTTTCTAATTCATGGAGATATTTTGTGTTTTACTGAGGCTGGTGGCAGGTATAGCTGTGCTGACATGGATGACAACTTGTTCCCATGGTTATAGGGTTGCTTATGCATTCATTCTCCATCCTAGCTGAGACCCAGGAATTTCACAGGAGAGGAAAACAGGTGCAATGACTGGCTTCTGACATCAGGATGAATCTTTTGTCAGTACTGGGATTTGAACACAGGTCTGGGTAACTGCTGCACTGTGGAGGGAGGGGAGGCTCACCATACTTGAAGACTAGAATATCAGGCCTAGACCAGGGCCTGATTTGAAGCCCCAACTCTGGACAAAATAAGAAGCCCACCTCTTTTAAACATAAGATCTCTATTTATTTACATACAGGTCTGGTATGCATCTTCCATTCAGTGTAGTTATTCTTTTTATTTTGTGTCTTTTTCAAGGAGGTATTGTATATTCTGTTGATTATAGGATGACATATATAACTTTGCTGAGTTGGATGACACCCTATTCCCATGGGTGTGGAGTTGCCTATGCTTTCTTGATTCTTCATTCTTGCTGAGACCCAGCACTTGCACAGTACAGGAAAACAGGTGCAAGGATTGGCTTCTCACACCAGGATGAACCTTTTTGTAGTGCTGAGATTTAAACTAGGGGCCTAGCAGGCCCAACAGCTCAATGGGTCCACATGAGCCTACCATCTTCTGAGCTAGGCCATATCCAGGACCTGAGATAGAGCCCCTGGGTGGGGTGGGGCACAATATTCATCCATTCATAAGCTGAAGCTAGTATGCTAATAAATACCTATTTGGATAGAGTAGGAGATGTAATGAGCTGTGTTGGAATCCTATGTACCATGTGAGTACCGATTCTTGGATCTTTCCCAATGCCTCCAATTCTTGAATGTGATTCTTATTGTCATACTTCATGAACTCTTAATTTAAAATAATCATTGTGCCATACGTCTTGCCTATCATTTCCTATGAGAATCATGCATGAACTAAACTCTTCCCTAGGACTGAATTCAAGTACCTCATAACATTTATAAACATGTTAAATATATGATTTATACTTACTTCTATGTATTCAGTTTATATCGTGCTTGTTGGAGTGATTCATTATATTTTATTATTGATTTACTTATTTAGCATTTATTTTATGGACTGTGAGTACACCAATAACATTTATTACATTTCTTCCCATCTATTCCATAGCATGTAGTTTTGCAGACCTATTATGAAATTGCACAGAAAAGGAAAACAGGTGTCACACTTGAAATCTTACACCAGGAAGAAAATTTTGGCAATGATGGGGCCTGATCTGAAGGCCAGAGAGGCCCAATTAATGAATGGCTTGTGTCAGCACCGCTGCCTCTATCCCATTCAGCTGCCAAGTGGATCTCAGGACTTGGGATCAAGCCCCAGGTTTGGCCAAAATAGCTGTAACTTTCTATGACGATGGTGGTATCTAAATAAATATAAATTTAGATATTAGGTACTGCCAGAGGTATCTAATAATGACATATACTACGTTCCTACCAATTCTCCTGTATTTAGGGAGGACTCCATTTAATCAACAGTTCTTTTAATGCATAATAATCTGAATTAAAATCAATCCATGCCCTGTGATTATTGGGTCTAATTTTATGCTAGACACATTGACGGACTACTCATACAACCATGACATTGATTATATTCCGCTGGTGTTCCTATGGACAAGCAATATTTTCTGAGGCTCTCCAGCCCTTTTTACGTGGCATGACCAGGATTCGAACTCAGGGTCTAGTGTCAGGTTGGCCTATGGCTTCACTGACAGCCAGCCAGCCTTCAGCAATGACAGGTGACCTACAGGTTGCAGCCATGTCATTCAGAAAGAGGATGGTCAACATGCAAGGAAGGAAAACAAACTGCTGAATATCCGCGGCTTGTGGCATTTTTCGGTGTTGTTTTCATTTTGTTTGGATGTATTCTTATAGGAGAAGATCCAGAGTTGATCTGATGAATGGCATCAACCTATGAAATTTGTATTCAATTCAATGAGTTCATAACACAGAGACTGTTTTCATGAAATTGCACGTTGCAGGGCTCCCTTCACTGCTCCCAGTGTAGCCTAAGGGTTTCTCTGCATCCCAGGCCAGAAGTCTCTCTCACTGTCTGGACAGGCAGACAAAAGGCCTCACTCCTGCAAAGCTGTGTAACAGGCAACTCGATCTGGGCCAATTACTGAGGAGGAGTGTGGGTGGGCTCTGAAGGCCAGGACAAAAAGGCTGCTTTGTACCCCAAACTATCTCTCTTCCCAGTGCTTTGATTTGACAGGAAGCATTCATTTGTGCAACCTCCCATGGCAGCCCAAGTTCTGTGCACTTATACTGCCTTTGTGAGACTATATTCTGGTGTTCAGATAGAGTGCTCAATGTAATTCAGGAGTCCTTCTGGCAGACAACTAGGGCACTGAACTTAAAGAAATGTTTGTTTCATTGAGGCTGATGATGGGCCTATGATGTCTCTCCTAGGTTTCCAGAAGCTTGGGAAATCTAAGCACATGTCAGATATCACAAACATTCCTGTAATCTAATTCTGGTGAAGTTCATCAGATTTTGAAACCTTTGACCTCTACCAGTTGGGCCCTGGGTGGCTAGATTTGGTGGTTGAACACAGGGTCTCAGGGCTGACCATGAGCTCAGAGAAGTCTAGTGCTTTACCATTTTGTGTCACAGCTTCACTATTGCTTTCTGTGTGTGTGTGTGTGTGTGTGTGTGTGTGTGTGTGTGTGTGAGAGAGAGAGAGAGAGAGAGAGAGAGAGAGAGAGAGACAAAGAGAGAGACAGAGAGAGAGAGAGCGAGAGCGAGAGAGAGACAGAGAGAGAGAGAGAGAGAGAGAGAGAGAGAGAGAGAGAGAGAGAGAGAGAGAGAGAGAGAGAGAGAGAGTGTGTGTGTGTATTCAGTAATCCTGGAGCTTGTACTCAGGACATGATCACTGTGCCTAGTGTCTCTTGTACAAGGATTGCCCTATCCTACTTGAACCATAGAGCCACTACAGGTATTTTCCTAGTGATGTGGTCCTGATGAATGAAGCCCAAGGTTTCACAGATGCAAAGCACTCTACCCCTAAGGCACATTCCCTGCCCTGTACTTCAGGTTTGTTAGTTTGTTTCCGTTTTTTTGTTGTTGTTGTCAGTTGTAGGAGTTGAAATCTTGGCCTGGTTGCTATCCCTGAGCAATTGAAATCAAATCTTGTGCTATAACCACTTGAGCCACAGAGCCACTTTCTGATGGTTAATTGAAGCTAAGTGTCTCAAGGACTTTCCTGTTCAGGCTAGCTTTAAACCATGATCCTCAGATCTCATCCTCATGAGTAGCTAAGATGACAGGCATGAGCCACAAGCACCCAGCTTCCACTTCAGGTTTCTTAGTGATGAATTGGAGATAATAGGGTCATGGGACCTTTTGTTTCTGGCATAGTTTGGAACCTAGATACTCAGATCTCAGCTTCCTGGGAAGGCAGGATGACAGACCTTAACTATAGAACCCTAGGCCGTGGCACTCTGCTGCAAGGAGGTCCTTGGCTCCACATGGTAGAGTGGTAGCCATGTGCCCAAGAGGTAAATGTCAGTGCTTAGGCCCTGAGTTCAAGGTTCATGACTGAGAAAAAAACAAAGCAAAACAATTGTCTGCCATAGACAACCCACTAGTCTTCACTAATACATAATTTTGTCCCTGCCATGGAGATATATCGGAGCCTCAATATTCTTGTCTGCATAATCATCTCAGTTGTGTAGCTCTTACAAGGAAAAGATGAAAGAATGCACCTTTTGAAGGACAAAACACACAACACTCTTTATTTTTGTCGGTCATGGGGCTTGTACTCTGGGCCTGAGCTCTGTCCCTCATGTCTTCAGCTCAAGACTAGCACTCTACCACTTGATCTACAGTGCCACTTCTGGTTTTATGGTGTTTTATTGAGATAAGTGTTTCATGGCCTTTCCTGCCAGTGTGGATTTGAACCACAATCCTCAGATCTCAGACCCTGAGTACCTAGGATTACTGGCTTGAGCCACCAACTCCTGGCTCCACATAACACTCTTTACAGGCCTCAGCACACAGCATCCTATGAAAGGCTCAGCACCCAGCACCCAATGCAGCACTCAGCACACTGCACCCCGTGAAGGACCCAGCACACAGCATCCTGTGCAGGAATCAGCACACAGAACTCCAAGAGGGACCCAGCACCCCAGGAAGGACTCATCAAATAGCTGTATTCCACAAGCTGTCATTAGTATTAGGGTGCTTTCATCAGTATCACCATTCTTTCAGAAACACATCACAAACTGCACAAAGTTCACATCTAATGATTCAGAGGATTTTTTGGGGGGGCAGGGGAGAGTCAGCCACAGGATTGCACTAAAATGTAGGAGGTACTGTCTTAAGATCTTTTGCTCAAATTTAGAGCTCCACCACTTTGAGCCACAGTTCAGAGTTTCACAGCATTGCTGCCAGGCATGGGTTTTAAACCCACCAGTGTCAGATCTCAGCCCCTGAGTACCTTTGATGACAGAGGTGAGCGAGCGAGCAGCATCTGGTTCCGTGGACCTGGGTTGCAGTGGTATACCTCTGGCTAAGTCAGGTTAGATGGCAGCTGTCTGCACCAGACTCCCGGCTTGCTCTGTAATGAGGTATTTGAAGTCCTATCCTTATAGATTTGCAGTCACAATATTAAATCTTTTTTGGTGTCCATCCTGGGTCTTGATTAAGGGTCTAGACACAGTCCCTAAATATTTATGCTCAAAGCTAGTGTTCGATGCTTCAGTGACATCACAAATTTCGGATTTTTATGTGCATGTGGAAGTAAGGAATCAAATCCAGGGCTTTGTATGTACTAGCCATCACTATACCAGTGAGCCTCAGGAGAGAAATGTGTATAAACAGATAAAAGTGTAGATTGGCATATGTATACATATGTATGTATAAAACAAGAGAAAGATGTTTGTATATTATGAAATTACATATATTATATTACTACCAATATCTGACAATTAAATTATTCCCTCCATTTTTAAGTTTCATTGTTGAATACATAATTAAGTATTAATTGAAAATTAGTCAATGTAGTATAATTGTTGTGTATAATTTTATAGTATACTCATTCACTAATTACTAATTTAATTGTTACATTTATAACATTCCATTTGTATGTATGTATATTGGAATGCATTTCTTAGAATCTGCTGCCAATCATTAGTGGCAGTCCCAGATTCAACCTCCAGGCCTAAGTTGAGGTTTCGGCTATGGTTTCCCTAATAGTCATCCAAATATCAGCATGCAAACTCATGTACATTTTCTGGGCCTCGTCATTTAGACCAAGAATGGTCACAGTGCAAAGAGAAAAAAATGTAACACTACCTTCTTGAACATCTCTGTTTTATCCTTCTCCTTTTTATTTTTATTTTTTGTCAACCCTGAGATTGGAACTTGGGTCCTAGTATCCCAGGGTCAGCTGTGGTACAGATGCCAAGACCTGACTTCAAGCCCAGTGCTTGGCCAAAAAAAAAAAAGGCCCTGGCTTGGAATTTGCACCATTTTTCTGGCAGGCCTATGATTTGAACTCAGGGTCTGGGTAACTCTGTGGCACTGTGAATGAAGGGGAAGCTCACTGTCCTTGAAGACAAGAAATTCAGACGAGTTCCCAGAGCCTGAATTAAATCCCCAGCACTGAAAGAATAATATTCATATATGATATATATTTACATACATGGGTTTAGTGAGTATGATGTTTATTACCCTTATTTATTTAGTATTATTACACATATAATATTTCATTTATCACATCTTGTCACATAGAATATATTTGATATGGATTATACATCATAATGAGACCCAGGAGTTTTTTTTTTCCAGGAAAAAATGTGTCAGAATTGGTGTCTTACTCCATTAATAATTTTTGACCATGCTGAGATTTCAACTCACAGCCTAGAATGCCCAATCCGTAAATGGGGTCACAGTCTTAGCACACCAGCCTCTGGCAAATTGAGCTGCCAGGAAGTTCTAAGGACCTGTGATGAAGCCACAGTAGTTCCCAATAGATAGATAGATAGATAGATAGATAGATAGATAGATAGATAGATAGATAGATAGATAGATAGATAGATATAGATAGATAGATAGATAGATAGATAGATAGATAGATAGATGTGTAGATTGCTGTATATATATATATATATATATATATATATATGTTTATACTTAGAGAATATGAGGATATCATTAAATTATATATATAGTTACCAATTATTAGTTATTAAGTTATGTCTCCATTTAATGAAGTATCATGGCTGAATACTTATAAAAAAATTAATTAAAAATTAGTCAATATCCTTCCATTATGGAATCATACCATGGTGCTAGAATGGAAGATATAAATCCTATAATTTTTGTGTGGCATTCTAAAATACAATCATGAATTAACTGAAAATTTAATGATTACGTTTATTACATTCCATCAGTATTCACATAAATAGGAATGAGTTTGTCAGGATCTCCTTCCATTTGTAGTGACAGTCCTGGCATTCGAACTCCAGGCCTGGGTAGTTTACTTCGAATGCAAACCATTGGAATGACACTGTAAAGATTTCAGACTGTCACGATTTAAAAAAGAACAAGAAGAACAAAAGAAAGCCAGGTGTCAGTGGATCCTGTCTGTAATCCTAGCTCCTCAGGACGCTGAGATTTAGAGAATGCCAATTTGAATCCAGCCAAGTCTGCGACCATCTTATTTCTAAGAGATCACAGGAAAATATCCCCATGGGTTAGGGCTGTGGCTCAAGGGCAGGGAGCTATGCTTGAGCAAAAGGAGATCAGGGATAGGGCTCATATTTCAACGTCGGACCTGCCAAATAAAAAAAAGAAGGAAGTAACACCATGTTTCTGTGTATGGATGGATGATGTATGGATGGTGAGCATTCATCATGTGGCCCATGCCCAGCCCCCAACCTGGACAAGCTTGGACAAGCCCTCAAAGAGTACTAAGTCTGAGCTGGCAGCTTAAACAAAACATCCTTCTCTGCCATTTAGTAAATGAAACCCGAAGGCTTCCCTGGGTTGGTGTATGTAGTGGGTGCATTATGTTCTGGCTGAGAGGCCCCATTGGGATATCTAGCAGTCAGCCACTGCCTCAAGAGAGACCACAGTTCCTAGGATGTAGGAGTTGTGAAAGGTTCTGGTTCCTTATTTCATATCCCTCTGTAAGATGTAAGCCTCGATCTCTGGGGCCTCGTGGCTATCATTCATTCATCATTTCTCATTGCCTAGTCTCAGGCTGGTCCCAAATCCTGGCAAAGATATGAAATGGCCAGTGATTTCTTTGTTGAAAAAGGTACACAAATAAATCCCACCCTCATAGCTCCTGTTAGAAGTAAGCCTTAGCTGCAAATGTGGCTTAGTTGTAGAGTGCTTACCTAGCAAGCATGACGCCCTGTGTTCGAATCCTCAGTAGCACACAAACAGAAAAAGAGAAAAGTGGCACTGTGTATTAAGTGGTAGAATGTATCCTTGAGCAAAAGCAGCTCAAGAACATACCCACACTCTGAGTTCAAGCCACAACACTGGCAAAACAAAAAAAGTGATCTTGGTGAGACATATTCTTCTGGGACTCAGGAGAACCGAGGTTATAGGTAAGACATAGAGGGCAGGTACTGGTGGCTCATCCCTGTAATCTCAGCTACTCAGGAGGCTGAGACCTGAGGTTCATAATTGCAAGCCAGTGCAGACAGGAAAGACTATATGAGACTCTTTCCTCCAATTAAGCACCCAAAAGGCCAGAGCTGTGGTTCAAGTAGTAGAATGCTAGCGTTGAGCATAAAAATTCAGGGATACCGTCCAGGCCTTGAATTCAAACCCCAGAACTGGCACACACACACACACACACACACACACACACACACACACACACACACACACACACACACACACACCAATATAGAGCATTAGCCATCAGCCTGCACAAGTTCCATCTCTAGCAACTCAATATAAAAAAAGAGGGAGAAGGGAAGGAAAGACTTGCTCCAGGAGGTGATATAACCAGTGCCAAAATTCCACAGGAGTACCGAGATGTGGTAAAAGGACAGAGAGCCTCAGGCATAAGGTACAGCATGGGCAAAGGTCCTGAGGTGTGGTGTAGAGCAGGTGGTATGAGTGGAATGAAGTTTCGGTGGCTTCAGAAAAGTCTGGTAGATCCCTCAAGGCTGGGTCAAGGTTTATACTTGAGTCACAGGTAGGGCAGAGCATGGGGTCCCTGTATGGGACTCAGGAGAAAGATTAGTTTGGCTTTTTACCATGGACCCCAGCCATTTCCTGTGGCTGGAAGCCTATTTTTCCCAGCTCCTGACCCTCAATCTTCATTTTCATTGAGGAGTTAGGGCAAATGCAGGGAAGAACTCTTGCTTATGAAAATCTTCTAACCCAATGCCACCAGTGGCTCAACCCCTGTAAATTCTAGCTACTCAGGAGTCTGAGATCAGAGATCGTGGGTCAAAGCCAGCTCAGGGGTGGAAAGTTAATGAGACTCTTCTTGCCAATGAACTACCAAAAACCAGAAGTGGAGCTGTGGCTCCACTTGAGAGAAAATGTTAAGAAACCAGAGCCCAGACCCTGAGTTCAAACCCCGGTACTGACACAGAAAAAATAAAGAAAACCTTTCAGGAGCTCCCAGCCACTGTGGAGAAAGGCTATTATTTGCTGGGCACAGTTGGTTCATTCCTGTCATCCTAGCTACTCAAGGCTGAAACCTGAGAATCAATCAAGATTTAAAGTTAGCCTGGGCAGAATCTTATCTCCAATGAATCATCAAAGAAGTGGGAAGCAGAACTACTGTAGTTCAAGTGGTACAGCACCAACTTTGTGCAAACAAGCTAAAGGATAGCATCTACGTCTACACTCTGAGTTGAAGTCCCAGTACACATACACACACACACACACACACACACACACACACACACACACACACACACACACACACACACACGCACACACAAGACACACACGCACACACACACACACACACACGCACACACACACACACACACACACACACACACACACACACACACACACACACACACTAACATCCTTAGCAGGTGCTAGTGGCTTATACCAGCAATCCTAGCTACTCAAGAGGCTGAGATCTTAGGAATGGCAGCTTGAAGCCAGCGAGGCAAGAAAGCCATGAAACTCTTATCTCCACTATACTAGTAAAAAAGATGAAAGGTGAGCTGTGGTTCAAATGATAGAAAGTTAGCTTTGAGCAAAGGAAGCTCAGGGACAGTGACTAGGCCCTGAGATCCAGAACTAAGATTTTTTTAAAGACATCCTTTGCCACTCCCACAGGCCATAAATCCAGATTTTGGTCATCCTAAATCTCACTTCCCCTCTTGCCACTTCCACAGTACTCACACAAGTGGCTGGTGTGTGGCCAACACTGGGTTAAGAAGTGAATGTACAAAAGGGGGGACATAGCCAGGTCAAGACTAATGCCCCAGAACATTCAGGTATTGGCCATACCAGTTCCCTGGCCCTGGAATCTAAAGTCTGTGCCTCTGTATTCTTGGCATCCAGGCTTGTCTAGAAGGACCTGAGAGGCCCAGCTGGGGCCGGAAGTTACACACAGACACACACACACACACACACACACACACACACACACACACACACACACACACACACACACACGGACATTCCAAGGCCTCAGCAGTTCCTGAAAACAATGAACTCTCTCCATTAGGATCATATCCGATTCGTGAGAAGATGGCACTATCATACTCAGACCAACTGTAGACACAAAATTGAGCTTCTCACATATCTGGAATATCTCATCACCCAGCATACAATTTCCTACCGTACACATGTCTATGTGGAAAAATAAGGCCACTTCTTTGTTTATTCTTGGTCATGGGATTTGAACTCTGGGCCAGAGCACTGTCCCTCAGCTCTTCAGCTGAAGATGAGCACTCTCCCACTTGAGCCAAAGAGCCACTTCCTGTTTTCTGGTGGTTCATTGGATATCAAGTAACACATACTTTTCTGCCCAAGCTGTCTTGGAACCATGGTCTTCATATCTCATGCTTCTGAGTAGCTAGGATGAGAGTTGTGAGCCACCGGCAGCAGCCAGTTTCAGCCACCTTCAAATACCCAGAGGAAAACCAATTCATTAGGCCACAAACTTCTTGCAACCCTTGACTTCAGACTTTGACAACAGCATCCTAATCCATCCTTCAATGGACAGAATGCAGACACAACAACCCCACCCCAGCACACATTCGCCCACTCCCTGCCTGACACAGGCCTCATCCTCTTGAGTTCTTGGTAAGGTACCACCTATCCTACTGTGGCTTCAAATGGGGGCAAAATTGGGGAGTTCTTAGAAATGTCTGTACAGTGAGGCCAGCACCTGGTCTCTCAAACACAGCACCCACACACAACTGCACATCTCTTCAGGCAAAAATGTTTTACTTTTCAGTTGTGGGGCTTGAACTCTGGGCCTGGATGCTGTCCCTGAGCTCTTCAACTCAAGGTGAGCACTCTACTACTTGAGACACAGCACCACTTCCGGTGTTCTGGTGGGTTTTGGAGATAAGAGTCTTAGGGTCTTTCTTGCCCAGGCTGGCATTGAAGTGTGATCCTCAGATCTCAGCTCTTGAGTACCTAGGATGACAGCCATGAGCTACTGAAATCTTCCATAAAGGAGCCGTGAAACTGTGAATGAAAAAACAAAAGTTGTGACTGGGCTCGTACTTGGTATTGATAAAAAAAAAAAAAAACCAATAACAACAAATATACACACAGAGAGAGAAATAAAATGCTTTTGCTGTTTTTAGACATGGTGACTTAAATATATTTTCATTGCTCTCATCTTCATGCTCTTTCAAGACACACACACACACACACACACACACACACACACACACACACACACACACACAACACACATCCAGAATGGTGACAGAAGCCTCTTCCATGCAGCACCTGCATTTTGCTAACTGATCACTTACCTGAGCACAGTCAGGCAGGCTGTACAAGGAGAAAGATTCTCTCTCTGTCTCTCTGTCTCTCTGTCTCTGTCTCTGTCTCTGTCTCTGTCTCTGTCTCTGTCTCTGTCTCTCTCTCTCTCTCTCTCTCTCTCTCTCACACACACACACACACACACACACACACACACGCACACACAAAATCAGAGTAGTGCCTCTCCTAAGTTTATTGGTTCCTCATCTGGGACAATGTACAATCTGGAGCACGCAGGTTCCCATTCCCCATTCCCTTGTCAGAACCAAGATCTCCCACCCAAGGGGAGCACCACTCTAATGACACAGCACCACCCCGCCTCTCTCCTTCTCCAGGGCGAGACACTTCCCCTTTGGAACAACCAGCCTTATCTCCCCATTCACCAAAACCCTAAGACAGGACGCTGGGTGAAAAATCCCCAGACAGGTGACTCCTCAGAGCCAGGATTGAAAATAAGCAGAGGGTCATGGGGTACCCAGGGGGTGTCTGTCCCGGGGTGGGGGTGGTGTTTAGGAAATGGATGGGGTTCTAAAGGCTACATACATGAACAGATTCCCTACTTCCAGCCTAGATGCTTCTGGGTGACTGGTTGGATTCTTGGGGAGGACAAGGACACCAGATGTACCAGGAGCACAAGCAGATGCTGGCAGAGCTGGGAAATGTGATCACCCTGTGAGTACTGTTGACAGGTGGGGTGGTGGCGGACAGGCCATGTGTATGTGTGTCAGAGGGAGTGTGTCACTTCCAGATATTCACCTTCCATCTGACCCCCAGTGCTCTCACCTCCCTAGTGGGCTTTTCTGGGACCCTCCTTAGTTTAGAGGGTGACTGAGAACAGAGGACAAGGACTCACACAGCAAGAGGGCCCTATCTTCTGCATCCAATACCCCCCAACCTCAGAAAAAAGGAAAAGACCCAATAAGGCAGGTGTGGAGTTGCTCCCCTCCTCAGAATAAAGCCCCCAGTTTCCCATCTTGGAGAAGAAGGTTGAACATGTGGCGCTGTATGGTTCTCACTGCTCCGGGCCAGGGGCTCAGTGATGCCGCCTTCGCAACTCCCCATTTCCTGGGACACTGACACTAAGGATGGTAGTAGGATCCCTGGGTCCACACCCACTCGTCCATCTCCCACTCCTGGGACGCATTTGTGACAGAGCCAGGGCTGGCACCCTGTGCTGGTGAGGCAATGTTGGGATACGCGAAGGGAGGCAGGAGTCGTGCGTCTGGGTTGGGGAGAAGGGGGATTGGGAGAGGTCACAAGGTGTGGGCCCACGGGATGTCCACTCATATGTGCTTCTGGGAGAAGCTGTAGGCTGGAGTTCTAGGTGCAGAGGACAGCAATGGCAGCATCATGGCAGATGCTCAGGCCCAGAGTAGTGGACGGGGTGGGGGAGGCACGACATGGTCAGGCCCACAATCTGGCCTGGGCACACCATCGCTGGATGACTCTGAGAGGCACTGCGGGTCTGAGCCAACAGAAACATGTTTGAAACATGATGTCGCAGAGAGGGCAGGAGAGGGGTCAGGACAGGGGCAAGCAGGTGGCAGGGCTAAGCGTGCCCCAGCCCCAGCTGAACTCCTGGCACAGGGACCTTGGACTCAGGTCCTACTTGGCCTCTGAGCCTCCCTGGGACTCTGGGAGGGATGTGCCTGCTGTGCTGGATTTGTGCTCTGTGCTCCTGGGCCAGACCTGTGCTCCTACAGCAGCAGAGGCCAGCCATTGCCGCAGTCTCCCCTGGTGCATATGGCTGCTCAACTCTCTGCTCTCTTTCTCTGCCACCACTTCTCTCGAGGGTTGCCCTGCCCCACAGCGCAAGCCTGTCAGCCTCTGGCTGCACCAGCTATGTGCCCCCTCTGCTATTCCCTGTCCTCCTCTTGTTCATGCCCCTCCCCCCTCTGCCATGTCCCCCACCTCTTAGCCTTGTGCTGCCCTGATTCTGCAATAAGGCTACCAGGCCATGGCAGAAGCAGCCTCACCTCATCTCAGGGCGTACTCCAACCCTAGCAGCTGCCGAGGTTGATTGAATCTCCCCTCAGTCCAACCGCTGTGGGAGAATCTTCTCCATCCACCCTACACACTAAGCAGGTGCAAGATGACCCTCCGTGTTTGTGTGTGTGTGTGTGTGTGTGTGTGTGTGTGTGTGTGTGTGTGTGTGTGTGTTTGTGATTGTCGGAGATACCTACCTTTCAAGGACTCAGAACATAGCACCCTTTGGGATGACAGCACACAGAAAACTTTAAAAAAATAGCACCAAGAAACCTATATAATAGCAGCAGCACAATATGGCTTTTTAAAGACTCACCACATAGCAACCTTTGGGATCCTCATGGTAATCTAATGACCAATAAGATTAGACATGCCATTTTGACATCACTAAACTTAAATATCATAGTATTATGACATCATATATCATAGTGGCACTATAGATATATTGCGAATGCCTATTCTGTTATTTCATTCTATTTCAAGGAAGCACTATTGGTGGATATCAGAAATCTATTGTGAACTCAAAGCCACTGTGACATGAAAATTCCCTTTGTGACATCACAGTGCCATTGTGATATCATTAAGCTGTTTTGACATCACAAACCTGTCCTGTCCATTGTGACCTGACTATCAATGTGACATCACAAAGCCATTGTGATATCACATTGCTGTTGTGACATTACCATCACCTTGAGACCTCCAAAACCCATTATGACATCTTTAGCACTTTTGAAAAAAAAAACACATGGCCTTTGTGACATCACAGTCCCTTTGTGTATCCATATCTTCATTGTGAAATGTCAGTTGAGATCAGATATGCCATTGTAATATCACAGAGCATTTATAATATAATCATCAGCACATTGTCATTATGACAACATCAGCTCATTGTGAAATCACAAATCTGTAATGACATCTTACCACTATTACATTACATTGTCATTGTGACATCATATATACATTATTAATGCCTATTATGTGATTTCATTATATTTCAAATGTTGCATGTGGTTACATATCAAAAACATATTTTTACTTGATAACCATTGTGATATCACAATCCCTTTGTGACATAACATTGCCATTGTAATATCTCTAAATAACTGACAACTCAAACATGTCCTGTCATCATAAGGTTTATGACATGTTGCCACTCTGTAATGTTAGGTCCATTGAGAGCTCAACCTCTTTTCTACTTCATTATTGCAGATATGACATGAAATATTAGAAATATACTGTGACATCATGAATATTGTGACATCACACTGCTAGACATCACAGTGTCATATTGTCACATCACAAATCTGTTCTGTTGTCACATCACAAATCTATTCTGACTTCATCACATTTGTGCCAACAAATACCTTCGGAATCCTCACAATCCCATTCTGAACTCATATACCCATTGTGAGTTAATGACAATTGAGGTCTAGAATGACATTGTCACATCACCAATCTACTGCGACATCACAAAACTATTTTGAACTCATCGCTATTATGGCATCAGCAACTAATTGTGACATAACAACACTCTTATGATATTATAATTTGACATCATATTGCAATTGTGATATTACTGTACCCTTATGCTTTCACAAACCTATTATAACCTCATCACATCTTAGAAAATTCATGGCCTTTGGGAGATCAAACTCTTTCTGGGAACTTGTATCATTGTGAACTTGTAGCAATTGAAATTTGAAATAAGATGTGATATTACAAACTAGTTTTTACATCACTAAACCATTTTTATATCATTAATGAAGTACCCCATTTTCGGATACCCCCTCTTAGACCACCAGAGACCACGATCAATGCAAACAGCAGAGTTGTTTATTGCAAGCTAGAACTTGGTCGTCCACGCACTCAGTAACCGGTGACTCTAAGAGGTCCTGAGCACAAAATTAGCACAACTTTTATACTATCAAACAAGTTTACAAGTTCAGGGGGTTCCCACACAAGCAAGTTTATGGGTTTTCCACACAAGCAAGTTCACAAGTTCAGGGGATTTAAGTCCACCTTGACTGCACTTCCCTTTTTCTGAGGGAACACCTTGGCAGCTGTTCTGTTCCTTAAGGGTGGGCAGCGTTGGTGGCAACCTGCGGTTTTCCTGAAAGCTATTAATTTTCTTTGGCAGCACAGCTCTCTTTGGGGGTTACTCTAGGGCAGCACAGCTCAGGGGGCTTGATTTCAAAATGAGTTACTTTAGCTCTTCAATTAACACTTTACAACCGAAACCTGTTAGGAACTTTAGCACTTTTGACAAAAAATCATGGCCTTTGTGTCATCACAGTTCATTTGTATATGTCATGACTTCATTATCTTATCCGCACTATAACCTAATGGCAATTAAGATTGGACATGATATTGTGACATCATAAACCCTTTGTGACATCATCACCAGTGTGACATCAGACTGTCATTATGATACCATCAGCTCATTGTGATAGCACCAGAATACAGTGACATCATAGCATCATTACATCGCATTGCCATTTTGCTGTCATAGGGGTTGGGAAGGTAGCTCAGTGGTAGAGCACTTGCCTTGCATGCATGAGGCCCTGGGTTTGATTCCTCAGCACCACATAAGCAAAAAGAAAAATGACAGAAGTGGCACTGTGGCTCAAGTGGTAGAGTACTAGCTTTGAGCTGAAGAGCTGAGGGACAGTGCCCAGGCCCAGAGTTCAGGCCCCATGACTGGAACCCTCCCCCCCAAAAAAAGAAAGCTGTCACAGACACATTGTGATTGTATATCCTGTGATTTCATTCTATTTCAAAGGTGGCATATCTCTTGCTATCAGAAACACATTGTGACCTAATAACCATTGTAACATTATAAACTCTGTGTGACGTCATAACCAGTATGACATCACATTATTGTTATGACATTTTTAACTTATGGTGACATCACAAAATAACAATGACATTATAGCATTTGCCATTAGGGCATTGTGATAACATAGACACATTATGAATGCCTAATCTGTGATTTCATTGTATTTGAAATGTGGCATGTGGGTTGATAACAGAGACTCATTTTGTTATCATAACCATTTTCACATCAAAATCCCTTTGTGACATCAATTTTGCAATATGACATCACAATGGCAATGTGATGCTAATAAGGCATCGTGATATCACAATGGTCACAAACTCACAATGGGTTTCAGATATCATTGACAGTAGTAGAATCAAATAACATAATAGGCAAACACAACGTGTCTATGACATCAGAATGACAATATGATGTTACAATGCTATGATGGCATTGTAGTTTTACATGTCAAATTGAGCTGGTGGTGTAATGGCAACATGATGTCACAATTATAATGATGTCAGAAAGGATTTTTTATATTTCAATGGCATGTCTGATGTCAGTTGTCATTAGTTCTCCATGAGGATATGAATACAAAAAAGTTCTGTGATGTCAGAGAGGCCATGTGTGTTTATAAAGTGGTAAGAGGTCAAAATAGGCTTGGGATGGCACAATGTGATCTGTAATGTCACAATGGAAATAAGATGTCCCATTGGGTTTTTAATGTCACAGTGGTGATGAGGTCACAATGGTTTTGTGATGTCACAGTTTGTAATTTCAGAATGATATATCTAATTTCAACTATTAATAATTCAATATGAGGATACCAGGTGATAGAAGAAGCTTCACAGTATGAGGTCATACTATGCGAAAACCCAATGGAACAGTGATTTCACAATGACATTGTGATGTCTCAACATCATGTTATAATAATGTTTTGATGTCACAATTGGTGACGCCATACTGATGAGGAGGTTGCAATAGATTTGAGATGTCCCAAGGGGTTGGTGATGTCACAATGGCATGTGGGATCTCAATTGTAATTAACTCAGCATGAGTATATGAGTTTGGGAAGGGATTCTGATGTCCCCAAATATATGTAGTCAAAAAGTTGAAGAACTAACAGGTCTGAGATGTCATAAAGTGACACAATGGTTATGATGTCCAGTGGTGTGATATCATGATGTTACAATGGATTTTAGATATCTCATGTCATATCTGAAATATGAGGTCAAACGTAGATTTTCAACTCACAAAAGGCCTAAGATATCACAATGACATGTCACAAAAGTTATGAGGTCAGGAGAGGTATTTGATGTCACAGTGGGTTAGTGATGTAACAAAGGCAATGTGCTGTGACAAAGAGATTTTGATGTGACAAAGGTTATGAGTTCACAATGGTTTCCTGATATCAACCCACATGGCACATTTGAAATAGAATGAAATCCAAGAATAGGAATGCACAACATTACCATGCTTATGTAACTGTAATTCCTCTGTACACTATACTTACAATAAAAAATGCACAGATGAAAAAAAAATGGTATGGTGTCATTGGGATTTGGTGATGTCACAATGATATGATGGTGTCATGATGACAATGTGATTTCACAGTCACAATTTTTGCTCAAAGTATTTGTGATGATACAGTGCTATGTGTGATCACAATTTTCATTAGTTCACTATGAAGATATGGGTAAACAAAAGGTCTGTGATGCCACAGAGGTCATGGGTCTTTTAAATGGTGCTGAGTTAACAGTAGCTTTGTGATGTCACAATGTGATTGTGAAGGCACAACAGCAATGTGATGTCACAATGGGTTTGTGATGTCACAGTAGTTACTAGGTCACAAAGAGTTGTGATGTCACTATTGTCACTATGAGTTTGTAATATTACAAGGACATGTCCAATTTCAATTTCTACAAGTTCACATTGAGGATACAATTTCAAAGAAAGAATCAAGCTCCAAAGAGCATGAGTTTTTAGTCATAACTTGTGTGATATGCTTCCATTAGGATATTTTAGGCCTTTAATAAGCTTAGAATCTGTTTTCAATGTCATAATATTTCAGGTATGACATATCATATAAGAAATTGACTCTGACATCATGACCATTGTGATATCACATTGATAAACATCAAGACCATGGTGTCACATTGTGAACTCACAAATCTGTTAGGACTTCATCACATTTGTGCCAACACAGGTGTTTGGAGACAACACAGTCCCTTTGTGAACTCATATCTTCATTGTGAATTAATTACAATTGAGATTCGGCATGCCATTGTGGCATTTCCAGCCAATTGTGACAGCACAAACCTACTATAGTAAGAACACATTGTGATCTAATAGCCATTGTGGTAGCACAATCCCTTTGTGACTCCACATTTCCATAGTGCTATCACTAAACAACTGTGAAATGATAATCCTCTCATACTCAATTCAGGTATGAAATGTGATACCCGAATCCAGTGTGACATCTATGTCATGGTGACATCACACTGATAGATATGAGCATTTTTTCACATTCTGACAACTCACACCTGTTAGGACTTCACTTTTGTGACAACGCATGCCTTTGGAGACATCACAGTCCCTTTGTGACCTCATATACTCATTGTGAGTTAATGACGGTTGAGATCACATGTCATATTTTGATATCACCAACTCATTGTAACATCATACACCTCTTGTAAACTCGTCACTAGTGTGGCATTACCAATTGTGATATCAAAACATTATTAAGTCATCATATTGCAACATCACATTGCCATTGTTATGTCACTGTTCCATTGTGTTTTCAAAAACCTAGTATGTCTTCATAGCATTTTAGAAAATTCATGGCCTTTTTTGCTTGTCTTCTTCTGTGAACTCTTATCCTCATAGTGATATAATATCAACTAAAATTGGTCATGTGATTATGAAATGTGATTTCACAAAACAATTTGATTTCATCACCAATGTGACATCACAAACCCATTGTGAGCTTTTACTGCCATTTGACATCACTATCACATTGCAACATCCCAAACCTATTAGGACCTCAGCAACTTTGAAAATACACATGGCCTTTGTGATACCACAGCCCCTTTGTGTAACTATACCCTCATTATGAACTGGAAATTGATATCAAACCTGCCATTTGTGACATCACCAATGTGACATAACATTGTCATTATGACAGCATCAACTACTTTTGACATCACAAAACTACAATGACAAGATAACATTATGAGATCACATTGTCATCGTGATGTTATAGACAGATTGTGAATGCTTGTTTTTAATCTTTTTTTGTCTAACATGGGGTTTGAACTCTGGGCTTGGGTGCCGTCCGTGCTCTTCAGCTCTAAATGAGCTCTCTATCACTTGAGCCACAGTGCCACTTCTGGTTTTCTAGTGGTTTTTTTGGATATATATCTCATGGACTTTCCTGCTTGAGCTGTATTTGAACTGCTATCCTCAGATCTGAGGCCCCTGAGTATCTACGATTACAGTCATGAGTCACCCATGCCCGGCTTTTTCATTATATTTCAATTTTGACCTGTGTGTTGATATCAGAAACATAATGTGACCCCATAACAATTGTAACACCATAAATCAGCAGTGACATCAAATTGTCATTATGACACCATTAGCTCATTTGTGATATCACCAAATGACAATGGCATCATAACATTATAAATCACAGTGACATTGTTACATCATAGACATAAGAGTGTTATGGCCTATTCTGTAAATTCATTCTATTTCAGAAACCCACTTTGACCATATAACCATTGTGATATCACAATCCTTTGTGACATCACATTGCCATCGTTATGTCATTAACCTGTTGTGCCATTACAAACCAGTCCTGTCCTTATAAGTTTTGTGACATGCTGCCATTTTCATATGTTAAGTCATTTGTGAGCCCATAATCTGTTTTCAATCTCATATTTCTGGCATGACAGGTGATATCATAAATCCCCTGTGACATTAGTCTGCCAGATATGATCATTATGTCACATAGTGACATCACAAAACTGTTTGAATGGCATCACATTTGTGACAACACATACCTTTGGAGACATTACAGTCCCTTTTTAAACTCATATATTCATTGCCCATTAATGACAATTGAGATCTGCCATGCCACACTGACATCATGAACCCATTGTGACATCACAAACTTTTGTGACCTCATCACGAGAATGGTATCAACAACTAATTGTGGTATCAAAGCTTTATTTTGACATGATATTGTGGTATTGCCATTGTGATATCACTGTCCCATTGTGTTTTTACAAACCTCTTATGGCCACATCACATCTTAAAAAATACATGGCCTTTGAGACTTCAAGCTTTTTCTGTGAACTCGTGTTCTTATGACCTCAACGCCAAGGATACAAACAATAGAGTCACATTTAATATAATAAACCAATTTACACTAGAAAGGGGACTTTGATTACCTTATCCTGGACTGGATACCCAGGTCCAAGAGCAGCCTTAACCACCAAACCTCAGGCCTCCAATGGGCAGCCCTACTGGTCTGCAAAGAAACAACCAAAAAATTATGATCTCCAAAGCTTCAAACCTCCATGGGCAAGGCTTTTTACTTTTCAATTCCTCCCTCCTTCACTACAGACCTGTCTTTCATTCCTGGTCTTTCCCTTTTTCCCTTCCACCCTTTCCTTCTTCTCTTTAGGCCTCTCCATTCTCCACAGGCCTGCCCTACTCTGCCCCAGTGACCAAATGCCAACCTTCTGCTCTCCCTCAACTTCCTCTCTTCTCAGGTTTTACCCTTCCTGCTGTCTCACCACTTTCTTCCATCCGGATAGCTCCCATTTTTATCTCCCCTTCCAATGCTCTGAAAATGCAACATATATATACGTTATACACCTCCTCACTCCAACGGGCATCCTGCCTAACAGTTTTCAACCATCACTTCCCAAACTGCCCAATGCTCAATCACTTCCTGACAGCTCACTATGTGAGGCTTGACACCTCCACCTTTGGCGGCATTCCCAACTCTCTCTGGTGGGCCAGGCCAAGAATTTACAATGATTATCGGCTCCCACAGATAATTCTGGCACCACTGGTTATTACAGTATCCTCATAGTTAATTAGAAGAAATTGAAATTGTATACATCATTGTTATATTACAAACTTGATGAGACATCACTAACCCATTGTGACTTCATCACTGTGGTGACATCACAAATCGATTGTGATATCACATTGCACTTGTGCCACCATAAACACATTGTGACATCCCAAACTTATTATGACTTCTGAAGATTTGAAAAAAAGCATGGACTTTGTGACATCACAGGTCCTTTGTGTACCCATATCCTCATTTTGAGCTAATGACAATTGAGATCAGACATACCATTTTAACATCACAAAACCTTTGTGACCTCATCACCTGTGTAAAATCACCTTGTCATTATGACAACATCAGCCCACAGTGACATCATAAAACAAAAATGATGTCATAAATATTATGACATCACATTGTCATTGTGATGTCACAGATACATTGTAATGCCTATTCTTTGATTTTTTTCTATTTCAAATGTGGCAGGTGGGTTGATATCAGAAATACATTGTGACCACATAACCATTATGACATCACAAACCTTGATGATACCTATTGCCATTATGATATCACTAACCCACTGTGACATCACAAAACTGTCTTATTCTCATAATTTTTTGACATGCTGCCAGTGTGATCCCTTTAGCCTCTCTGAGTTCATACATTGTTTAAATCATATTACTTCAGGATTAACGTGATATCAGAAATCCACTGGGACATCATCACCACTGTGACATCACACTGCCAGATGTCATGAAAACTGAGACACATTGTGACATCACAAACCTGTTAAGACTCATTACACTTGTGCCAACATATGCCTTTGGATACATCATTATCCCTGTGAACTTATATAATTGTCAATTAGAGATCTGGCATGAGATTGTAACATCACCATCCCATTGTGAAATCACAAACCTATGTGACCTCATCACCTGTATGGCATCAGCAACTATTTGTGACTTCAAAACAATACTATCTCATGTAATGGTAACATTACATTGCCAATGGGATATCTTTGTCCCATTGCATTTTCACCAACCTATTATGTCCTCATAATATTTTACAAAATTCATGGCCTTTCTCACTTCTAGCTCCTTACGTGAACTCGTATCTTCATTGTGATCTAGTAGAATAAAATTGGACATGTAATGGTGATATTACAAATTCATTTTGATACCACTATCTAAGTGTGACCTTGTCACTACTGTGACATCACAACGCCATTGAGACATCACATTGCCACAGTGATATCACAATCACCTTGTGACATCCCAAACCTGTTGTGACCTCTTAGCACCTTTGAAAAAGCACATGGTGTTTGTGACATCACAGTAACTTTGGATAATTATATCCTCATTGTGAACAAAGAACAACTGAAATCAGGCATGCCATTGTACCATTACAAACACTTTGACATCATCTCCAGAGTGAGATCACATTGTTTTGATACCAACAGCCCATTGTGACATCCCAAAATGACAATGACATCATAGCATTATGACATCACATTTTCATTGTGAGGTCATAGAGACAATGTGATTGCCTATTCTATGATTTCATTCTATCTCAAATGTGGCATATAAGTTGATTTTAGAAACCCATTGTGACCACATCACCATTATGACGTTACAATCTCTTTGTGACCTCATATTTACATTGTGAAATCATTAATGGAATGTAACATCATAAACCTGTCTTGTCATCTTAAATTTTGTAACAGGCGACTACCTTGACCTGGGCTGGATGCCCAGAGCTAAATGCAGCCTCAACCATGGACCCTCAGAACTTCAAAGAGCAGCCCAGCCATTTGTTAACTGGTCTGCAAACAACCAAACTCCAAAATAATGATCTCCACAGCTCCACATTTCAAAGGACAAGGCTTTTTCCTTTCTCTTCATCCTCCTTCTCTAAAGACCTGTCCTACCTTTCAGGTCTTTTCATTTTTTCCTTCCACCATTCCCTTCTTCTCTTCAGGCTGCTCTACTCTTGAAAGGCTTGTCCTGCCCTGACGAGGTGGCCAGTTGCCATCCTTCACCTCCTTCTCTCTCTCAATTTCCTCTCCTCCCAGGTCTTTACCCTCTTTCAGTCTCGTTACTTATTTCCTTCCAGGCCTTTCCCCTTTTTCTCTCCTCTTCTGTTGCTCTGAACATGCAGCCATTATATAGGCTGTACCCTTCTCCCACTGTGCAATATGTTTCTTGCATAACAGTTTTAAATCATCACTTCCCTAATGTCCATGCCCAATTACTTCTTGGCAGCTCACCATGTGGGGCTTGACATTTTATCTCTTTCAGCAGCATGTCCTCCCCCCTCCAGTGGCATGCACTCCCCTCTCTGTTGGTCCAGACTAGGAGTTCATGTTGACTATCTGTTCCCGTGAATTATAGGGGTACCGCTGGTTATTACAGTGACCTCATGGTGAACTAGGAGCAATTGAAATTGGACAAATAATTGTGATATTACAAACTCATGACATAACTAACCCATTGTGACCTCATCACCACTGTGACATCACAAACCCATTGTGACATTGCTGTTTTGACACGAGGATCACTTTGTGACATCCCAAATCTATTATGATTCCTTATAACCTTTGAAAAAATACATAGATTTGTGACATTACAATCCCTTTGTGTACTCAAATCTCCATTGTGAATTATTGACAATTGAGAATCAGACATGACATTTTGACATCAGAAACATTTTTGAGATCATCACAATTGTGACATCACATTGTCATTTTGACACTATCTGATGATTGTGAAATCACAAAACTAAAATGATATGAAAGAATTAGAACTTCACATTGTCATCGTGACATCATAGATATGAATACCTTTTATTGTGATTTCATTCTATTTCAAATATGGCCTATACTTTGATATCATAAACAAACTGTGAATCATAACCATTGTGACATTACAATCCCTTTGTATATCACATTGCCATTGTGATATCACTAACCCACCGTGACATTACAAACCTATCTTGTCATCATAACTTTTGTGACATGCTGCAATTCTGTTACCTTTTAGGTCTTTTTGTCCTCATGATCTGTTGTCGACCTCATTAGATTTCACATATGACATTTGATATCACAAATTCCCAGTGACATCATGACAATGGTGACATCACACTGCTAGATGTCATAACCATTGTATCAAATTCTGACATCACAAACCTTTTAGGATTTCAATATATTTGTGACAACATACTTTTAGAGAAACCACAGTCCCTTTGTGAACTCATATACTCATTATAAGTTAAAGACCATCGAGAACAATCATGTCATTGTGACATGCCCAACACATTGTGACATCACAGTGCCATGGTGATATACTAACACACTGTGACATCACAAGCCTGCCCTGTACTCATGTCTTGTGATGTGCTGTAATTGTGAAGTCTTAGGCTATTTATGAGCTCATAATCTGTTTTCAAACTTATATTTCAGTTATGATATGTGATATCAGAAATCCACTGTGACATCATGACCATTGTGACATCATACTGACAGACATCATGAACATTGTATCACACTGTGACATCACAATCCTCCTAGGACTTCATCACATTTGTGACAACACATGCCTTTGGAGAAACCACAGTCCATTTGTGAACTCATATTCTCTGTGATTTCATGACAAATGAGATCCTTTATGCAATTTTAATATCACCAACCAATTGTGACATCATAGACCTACTGTGACCCCTTACCTGTATGGCATCACTAACTAATTGTGAGATCAAAACCTTTTGTGATGTCACAATGTGACACTATGATCATGGCATCTGTCATTGTGATGTCACAATGGTCATGATGTCACAGTGGATTCCTGGTATCTCATGTCATACATGAAATATGAGGTTGAAAACAAATTATGAGGGCAAAAAGGTCTAAGATATCACAATGTAAACATGTCACAAAAGTTATGAGGACAGAAGAGGTTTGTGATGTCACATTGTATTAGTGATATCACAATGGCACTGTGATGGTACAAAGTGATTATGATGTCAATTTTTTTTGTCGGTTGTGGGGCTTGAACTCTGGGCTTGGGCACTGTCCCTCACCTCTTCAGCTCAAGGCTAGCGCTCTACCACTTGAGCTACAGCGCCACTTCCGTTTTTCGAGTGGTTTATTGGAGATAAGAGTTTCTCTGACTTTCTTGCCCAGGCTGGCTTTGAACTGTGATCCCCAGATCTCAGCCTCCTGAGTAGCTAGGATTACAGGCATGAGCCATAACGCCCAGCTCAAAATTGTTATGTAGGCACAAAAATTTGTTTCTGATAGCAATTCCCATGCCATATTTTGAATACAATGAAATCACAGAATAAGCATTCACAATTTGTCTATAATGTCACAATGAGAATTGTCATAATGCGATTATGTCTTTGAGTTTGGTGATGTCACAATGAGCTGATGCTCTCATATAGAAAAAGTGATGTCACACTGTTGAGGATGTCACAAACACTTTTTGATGTTATAATGGCATGTCTGATCTCAATTGTCATTAGTTAACAACAAGGATATGGATACACAAAGCGACTGTGATGTTGAAAAGGGCATGTGATTTTCCAAAGGAGCTAAGAGGTCATAATAGATTTGAGATGTCACAATGGAATCATGATGTCACAATGACAATCTTATCGCAATGAGTTTGTGATGTCGTGGTGGTGATGATGTCAAAATGGGTTTGTGATGTCACAATGAGTTTGTAATATCACAATCAAATTTCCAATTTCAATTGTTATTAGATCACAAGGATGATACTGTAATAATCAGCACGGTCCTGATAATCTATAGGGTCTGATAATCAGCGTGGCCCCATCTCTTGGCCAGCTGGAGAGGACAAAGTATGCCACCAAAGAAGATGGAGCATTCTGTGAGAGGGCCTGGGGCAGTAATCACCAAGTGTTGAGCTGTTAAGAAGTGATTGGGCTGTGGGCAGTTTGGGATGTGACAGTTGAAAACTGTTAAGAGATGGTGTACAGAAGGGTTACAGACTTTATATAGGCTGCTTATTCAGAGCAATAGAAGAGAAGAGAAAAAGGGAAAAGTCTTTGAAGGTGGGAAGTTGTGTGATAGCAGAAGGGGAAAGACCTGAGAGGAGAGGAAGTTGAGGTAGAGCAGGAGGTAAAGGATGGCAACTGACCCAGGCAAAGCAGATCAGGCCTGTGGAGAGTGAAGAGGCCTGAAGAGAAGAAAGAACTGGTAGAAAGGAAAAAGGGAAAGACCTTGAAGGAAGTATAGGTCTGCAGTGAAGGCTAGACAAAGGGACAGGGGATAAAATGCTTGCCCTTTGTGTCTCGATGGATTCTCCTGAACAATAGAGTTTCTAATATTTGGAGACCCCCATTGATATAAACTATTTGGATGGCATCAGGCCTTCGCCCCAGGGAAAAATCCCCATAGGTGAGGTGAGAGTGTCAGCCTTCAGGGTTGAGAGTCTACCTCAAGAGTTTGTCTCCAGAGGACCAACATGGACAAATGTCATTTAGGTACCTCTAGGGGTATGTCTGGGCAAGTTTGCCAGCCTGTTTTGGGGACTCCATCTGGAGGTCATCTGTGGCTTCCTTGTGAAGCCATCTGGGAACTCCGTGATAGGTCATGTAGGGCTTCCTTGGGAAGCCACCTGGAACCTCCTTGAGAGGTCATGTAGGGCTTCCTTGGGAAGCTATCTGGAACCTCATCATGAGTACATCTGGAACTTCCTTGAGAAGCCATCTGAGACCTACCCTGGAGGTCATCTGGGGCTTTCAGGGGCCATCTTGGACTTTCTCCAGAGGTCATCTGGGGCTTATTCAGGAGGCTACCTGAGAACTCTTGAAAAGTTTCCTTAAGAGGCAATCTAGGACCACTTATGAGGTCATCTTTGGGATGGACATCTCGGGTTACCTTGATGAGAAAAATAGGACCGTCTTGGACATCATCTGGGACTTCCTTGAGAAACCATATATGACCTTCTCTGGCGGTTATCTGTGGCTTTCTCAACAGGGTTATCTGGAACCTCCTCTGGAGTTCATATGTGGCCTCCTTGAGTGGCCATCTGAGATACTTGAGAGGTAATCTCACCCTCATTGAGAGGACATCTGGGACCTCCTTTGGAGGTCATCTGACACTCCTTGGGAAGCAATTTGGAACCTCCATGAGAGGTCATCTAAGGCCTCCTAGGGAGGACATATGTGATGTCCTCCAGAGGTCATTTGTGACCTCCTAAAGAGGCAATCTCGGATGTTCCGTCTCTCATCTTGGACCTTCTGTAGAGTACAACATTGAAAGGTGTGGGACATGTGGGTTAAGTGTCTGTGGCTATTGGTCTCTGTGTGTATGCTGATGTTTCTATCAGTGTCCTGTATTTACTTCTGTTTAGTCTTTTTCTCAGGATGGGAGTACAAGGCCTAAAGTTGTCATATCCAAAAAATTCTCCCCCAGGGTTATAGAGTCCCAAAGAGGAAGATGCACTGATGTACTCTCTCTCTCCTATTCTTTGCCATCAGCACCTCTAATGTTAAGTCCTCCCATACCAAAAGTGGTTGCTTTTACCAGCCTGAGGTGGCACAATGTGGTATGTTAGCCTTATTACCCTTGAGACAGGAATATGGAGGAGATGGTGAGCAGTCCCCCTTTCTAATATATGTTCCCTTTACCACTAGTGACCTGAATAACTGGAAACAGAAAAATCCATCCTTTTCAGAAAAAAAAAACAAAAACAAAAACCAGGGGCTCATTACCTCATTAGCGACAGCAATTTTCACAAAGAAGCACATCTGGGATAAGTGTCAGCACATTTTACAGGTGCTTTTCACCTGGTAGTAAAGGGAGTGAATCCTGCTCGGTGACTAGAAGGTGGTCCTTGGACCAGACAGTAGGCCCACTATTGAACCAGACCAATTGGAGCAAGTCTTTCCCCAGACTTACCCAAGCTGAGACTAACAGTGATCGAGGTATGGAAATGCTTACCAATTATTGCCAAGTTCCATTAGCAGGAATACCTCAGTGGCTAGAAAGCCAAGTCATCAATCTAAAGTGAGTGAGATGATACAGTTCCCCAGTGAGTACCATAATGCTTTTCTGGAACTTTTCCCAGAAGCCTATAAGACCTATAAGCCTATAAATCTTGAAGCCCTGGACAATCAAAGAGCCCTAAATATGGCTTAGTTACCCAGTCACCCCCAGATATTAGAAGAAACCTTTAAAAGTTAGAAGGTTTTGAGGGAAAGGTGTATTTTAAGTTGGAAGTGGTTGCTCAGTGGGTGTTTGATAACAGAGATACCCTGGAAAAAAAGAGTTTAAGAAGGGGGTTTGAGTTTTGGTAGGAGCTCCAGAATAGGGATGAAGAAATCCTTGGCAAAGACAGTACAATTCTGTTGCAACTGGCAGTAGGGAACCTCTAGGACTAGATCAGTGTGCTCATTGCAAGCAAAATGGACATTGGGAAAATGAATTTCCAAGGAGGAGAAAGATAGAAAATGACAGGTTAAGTAATCACATTAACTATCTGGAAAATGTGTCCATATCTCTG
Source organism: Dipodomys merriami (assembly GCF_024711535.1). Lineage (NCBI taxonomy): Eukaryota > Metazoa > Chordata > Mammalia > Rodentia > Heteromyidae > Dipodomys > Dipodomys merriami. Next base: position 187,901 of record NW_027202311.1, read on the forward strand.
AGAAATATGCAAAGAAGCATGGGGCTCTGAATTCCAACTGTGTTCAATTTATAAAGCAGCCTTCTGAACTTAAGAAGAAATGTGACAAAGAAAATATTCACACACTTCTATCTCAAAAAACAGGTTTATAAAAGACTGAATCACCAATATGTGCCGGTCAAAACCCACCAAGAGATTAAAAGCACATAGAAGAGCACACTGGAGAAAACAGAGAGAATTATTTGATGTGAAGAAAAGATTTGAAGATATAAATTAGGACTTTGTGAGAGTCAAAAATGAGAAGAAAATCCTCAAAAGGAACCTAGATAACACTCAAAATCAAATGAAATTCAAGTACAATAGCCTCGGTGAGCATGAGGCAAATTAGGGGACCACAGATCAGCGGCTGACAGAAGCACAGGACACCAATGCTGCCATCTTGCTAACCACAAATGAGGCCAAGAAGAGATTCTGATGCTGCATTAAGAAACCATGGCCATGAAAAAGGAGCTGGACCTGATATAATAATGTATTAGGCTGAAGTACATGTTGATTATAAGCTTTGAAGAGTGTCACCAGAAATTCAAAGCATTAGAGAAAGAAGGAATGAGTAGTTAGCAGAGAAGACGGGGAAGTGCTGTGTCATAGAAGATGAGGCCAAGAAAAGTAAACAGGAAAATATCAGGCTCAAGAAAGAGATTGTTACTCTTCAGAAACAGTTAAAAGACCACATGCTCTGATAGGGAATGCTGGGGAAAGGGAAAGAGCATTAGGAAGAAAAACATAAGAGCTAAAGGAACAGTTGAAAGATCTGTGACAAAAATACACTGAAGTTGAAAACTAGAAAGAGAAACTACTACAGTAAAAGCCCCAAAAGACTGCTGAGATCTTCACCATAAATGTAATGCAGAAGCATCGTGTCCCAATGGAACAGGTGGAGGTGGGAAAAAATACCTTGCAATAGTACCTTTGTGAACTTAAGGGAGGAGCTGAAGAGCAAGCAAAGGTGTTGTGAGAAGGAGCAGCAGTTGTCCAGTCAAAGGAACTCTCCTGTAACCCTGCCAAAAGAGTTAGAGATTAAGGAGCACATTGAGAACAGTGCGATCTTGAAAGCAAGTTTGAGAGAAAAGGAGGAGAATAAAATGGAAGAAGTCTCCAAGGTTCAGAGTACTGTACAGGAATTAAAGAAAATAGAGACCCTAAGATACAGGGAAACATCTGAACTGATCAGGTGGATTGGGAGATCACTCTATAAAACCAGTGGAGTCTCTAGAACTACTAGTCGTTAAAATTAAGGGACGAAGAAAAAACAGTTGTAACAAGTGTGCAAATGTTGACACTGAACTTGTGAAAAATGCATACAGGCTTAAGCTTTCTCTCAGTTCACATGTAGATATGTGCACCCTGGTAAATTTCCCGAGGCCACTACCTAAAATTGTTCTGAAAACCAGTTGGGCCTTAGCCTGACAATACTTTGTAAGGTGTGTAGGTAATTTCCAATAGGTAAATTCTGAAAAGCTGGAACCTATGGAAAGAATTCATATGTGAGGAACCTCAGATGGTGAATTTCAGAAAGTGGACTTCACAGAGGTAAATCCTGGAAAGTATGGGTATTCGTATCTGTTGGTAATAGTGGACAGTTTTTCAGGCTAAGGTGAAGCATGTAATAATTCCTTGATTTGGCTTACCATTAGCTGTGGGGTCCAAAGAGTCCCTGCACTCATGGCCCAAGTTCTCAATTATTAACTAACACTCTAGGAATAAATTGGAAGTTACAATCCATTTATAGAACTGAGAGTTTAAAGCATTAGAAAGAATGAATATGCCCTCAAAGGAAACTAAATTAAATACAGAGACTGTCCATGCCTAGGTGAGCCTCCTCCACTTTGCTCACATTCGAGCAAGATGTAGCCCTTATGTTAAACGATTTAATTCCTTTGAAATACTTTAAGGTGGACCACCCCCTTTGTTTCCTAAATTTGGGAAGGCTCTATTAACAGAAATATCTAGCTACAATCTGCAGGCTTTACAACATATTCTTTTACGGACCTATCCTTTGGTAACCAAGGCTCACCGGCCACCTAAGAAAAACTCCACCTAAAGGGGAGGGGCTAAAATGGCGATGGAACAGCAGGGAAACACCACAGCTCTCCCCAACAAAATACAGAGTTTGGATTTCAATGCTCCATTTCTGCAAGTGAACCATAAAAAAAGGCGATTACTCAGAGAGATACAGAAAATGAAAAAAGAAAAGGGAAAAACCTACACAGACAATAAAGTGTGAAGACCCTTCCTCCAGCCCTTGATGGTGATGGGGCTTCTCCCTGAGCAGCTTAAGTGGTGGAGCTTTGTGCCAGCTTGCTTAAGTGGCCTGGCTCTGGACCCTCCGAGGACCCCACACCCACAAACATCCCAAGACTCACAGAAGACTCCCCAGGTCCAGTGCCAACCCAGAGAATACAAACCGAAATCTCAGAAGAGCCGGCATGAAGATTCCCCTCACCCTCCCTGGCATGGCGCCTCTGCCTGGCTGGTGCAAGCACCCCAACCGTCAGGATCAGCAGCAGCTGTCAGCAGTGGCGAACGACCCTAGACTTGCCGTGTGGCACCTCTGTCCTGCTGGTGTAAACAGCCTAGCCTAACCTGGAGCAGCAGCAGCAGCTGGCAGTAGTGGCAAAACACCCAGACTCTGGGCACAATGCCTCTTGACACTAGACCACAGGAACAAGCCAAACCAGCCCGGGGCGGCAGTGATAACTGGGATGGGGACAGCTGCAGTGAACAACTCCAGACCTATGGCGGTTTGTGCCTCTCCATACTGGCCCATATAAGCAGCCCAGTCCAGCCTGAGGCAACAGCACTGGTTAACACCTCACTCCTGCTGGTGGGGATCGCCTCTCCCTACTGGCTTGCATGAGCAGCCCAGCCCATCTCATGGTGGCAAGGGTGGTGAACAACCCCAGACCTGACCCAGGGTATGGTATTGAACAACCCCAGAAAAGCCTCATGAACTTTCCTGTCTGGTCTGGCTTTGAACCTGAATACACAGATCTGAGCCTCCTGAGTAGCTACAATTACAGGCATATACACCAGCAGAGTCTAACTCTTGCCAACACCTTCACTTTTTCTACAATAGATCATTTCTTAGTTCATACAAGGAATTTAAGCAAATACAAGATGATCGACATAATACCTTGTATTCTATCTGATTATAGTGAAATCAAACTGGTTCTCAATAACAAGGCATAAAGTACAAAAAAATTGAACAAATGGAAATTAAACTGAACTAAGTTGAACAATACATGGGTCACAGAAGAATTTAAAGAAGAAATTAAAAAATTCCTACAATTCAGTGAAAATCAAGAAACAACACAAAGAAACCTATGGGACGCAGCGAAAGCAGTCCTGAGGGGCATATGTATTGCTCTCAGTGCACATATCAAGAAAACAGAGACTAAGTAAACAATCTTATGATACAACTAAAACTGCTAGAGAAATAAGAAAAAAAATTGAACCTAAAGTTGCTAGACAGAAAGACATAACCGAAATAAGAGCTGAAATTAATGAGATAGAGACAGAAAATTATAAATAAAATTAATAAAACAAAAAACTGTTTTTAAGAAAAAAATCAATAAGACTGATGGACCACTGGCAAGGGAAATTAACAAAATAAGAGAGGAGACCCAAACCAATATTATCAGACATACCACAGGAAAAATTACAACAAGCATCCAAGACTTCCAAACAATCATAAAGAAATAATTCCAGACTCTACTTACAAAGGAAGGAAAACCTAGCAGACATGGATGAATTTCTACAAAAATACAAATTGCTATCTCTCCTTTCCTTTTTGGACCTGCTTCTCCACCATGTATGGTTGGGGCAGCAGTTGGTTAAATAAACTTCTTTTCCTGCCTTAATAGTGTGTAGTATTCTCTTCATAGGCTACCGAATGAAACTTACCTATTTAATGTTCCTTACATATGATTCTGTAACTCAGATGGTGTTTTTGAGTTGGAAATGTTAGAATATCCTAACCACTCCTTTTCTGTGAACTAAACTGCTTTGAGACGCCACGCAAGACTTTTCACCAATACCATTGCTGGCTTTCACATCCATGTCCACACCACTTCTCTTCTCTGGTGAGTGAAACTACTCTCTATGGCTCTCTGTTGCTCTATCTCTGTTCAGATGTGGCACCATGCTAGAGAGTTCCTATAACCTTAATCGGAAAGGCTGGTCACCTCCGAACCCGAGGTTGCTTGGTTATGCGATCTTGGCCATTTCTCTCTAGACTGCTCTAGGGGAAGTAGGGACATCGCTTCTGCCTGGTCAGCTCCCCTTATCTCACCAGACTGACTGGCCTACTCATTTAACGGGGTGCTACAAGTCATGCCCGAGCCATGAAACCCCTCTGAAATGCTTCCTGTTCTCCCTGGATAGCCAGAGCTCCTAATATTTTTATGCTGTTCTCAGATTTAGACAATTTTTGCCTCTGCAATGGTAAATGGTCAGAAGACTATTCACTTTCAGGATCTCTTTACTCTCTGCTAATCATGTCCAACTTTCTATATCTCTCCATTCCTTTTCTACAACTATTTATATTGTGCCATGAAGTGTGTGACATGGGCTGGGTCCAGGGGACTCATTCTAGGTTCCCTCTAAAAGGCTAGCCAAATTAAGCTTGATTTTTTGTTCAGGCTTTCTTTGCATTTTTTAAAAAATTTGCCATCTTGAGTTTGCCATTTTGGCCAAATGGTAGGTGAAGGATTTGGCCCCTTCCAATCCTTACCCTGCCACCAAGCTTTCTTCTCCTCCATCCATCTATTCAAATGTGCCTTGCTAACAAGTTGCTCTTTTCACAGACTCTGGTAACTGAGGCCCAACCATCTGATGTGCTTTGTTAGCAAAGATGTCTGAACATTGTTGTCTAAAATTTTAGGATTTGTTTTGCCTTTTTTGTTTTGTGTTGTTTAGGCTAGTACTGACTGTGATTCTAAAATATTGGGCATAACTGTGCCCATTGTGTCATTGCAGAATATTTGTTCAATTCTTGATAAGGACCAGGTAAGCTCTACTTATTCTATTTGATCTCCTTGTTGCTTTAATTGGAAATAACAAAGGATTTTCGTGACAAAAGTTGCAATTCAAATCCAGCCTGGGCTGAAAAATCCCTAAGACTCCATCTCCCAACTAACCTGCAAAAAGCCAGGCTGGAAGCTTGGACTGACCTCTTATCTCCAACCAGAAAACACTGCAAGAGTTTCTATAACTCAAAGTGGTAGAGTGCTAGCCTTGAGCAGAAGTGCTCAGGGATAGTGCCCAGTAATAAAGTTCAAACCTCCTTTAATATCAACTGGCAAAAAACTTCCTACCAATGACACTTAGACTCAGCCAGTCTGCAGAACAAAGGAACATGAAAACGAGTAAGAGGGCATGATACCACATCAGCCACTTTGTGGCTGCAATTTCAAAAGTAACCAGAGCAGGGAGGTTAAGAGAAGTAAGAAGACTTCCCATCTAATGACCATACCTGTCTACCTTTCTTTGGACAGGAATTTATATTCTTGCCTTTGTCACTTGATTTCTTCTCTACCTATTCGCCAGATGTCAGAAGTAGCTAGGGATATTTCTACAAACATTTTCAGCCCCAAGTCCTTCCTCTTGCCCTTTACTTGCTCTACAGTATTTTTTCAGTCCCTCAATGCCTCGTGAGACTTCTCCATACTTCGTCCAACAGACTTGCTTCTTCCAGACTTCATCAAAGGACTCATTGCCCAAGTGACAGCTGTTGCCTGCTGCTTTCTTTCAGAGGGGATCTCATTTTAACCTTTTACCCCTACTGTTGATACCCCTTGCAAGCAGGAAATAGCCAGAGAGAATCTTCACCTTTTTTTTTAATAATCATCAGAAGGCTGGAATGTAAGGTCTGAACAGGAGCACCTCCCTCTTTCTTGGCTAAGTTTCCACCCAATATCTGTTACATAGGTAACTAGCAGACTGGAAGCAGTCACCTTCTCCTCCTGCTAGATCACATCCTGGGCCACCTCTGGTCACAAACCTCCCATCTGACCTTAGGAGGGTCCCAGACCCTGAGGTCACATCGAGATCCAGTGTGTCCACCCTTTTCCCCACCTGGCCAACTTCTTCCTTTCCCTAGCCTAGATAAGTTCTGGCGCAGAGGTGGGTCGCCCCCTTCCTTTTAAGCCATGCTTCTCCACCATACATGGTGTGGGCAGCAGTTCAGTTAATCAACTTTTTTTCTCCCTGAAAAATAAGAAATACAAATTGCCCAAACAGAACCAAGAAGAAAGAAATCAATTAAACATGTTAATTTCCCTACGGTGAGATAGTAGAAGTAACCGGAAATCTTCCAACAAGAAAAGCCCAGGACCTGATGGATTCACTACAGAATTCTATAAGACCTCAAGCTCTTCAGAGAAATAGAAACAGAGGGAGTAATCCCAAACTCATTCTATGAAGCCGATATCACATTCATCTTCAAACCAGGCAAAGACCCAACAAAAAAAGAACTACACACCAATCTGTTTGATTAAGACAGATACAAAGCTCCTCAATAAAATTGCAACCATCAGAATCCAGAAACGTTTCAAAAAAATGATACATTATGACCAAGTGGGTTTCATTCCAAAGATGTAGGGATGGTTTAACATATGTAAGTCAATAAATCTAGTCCATCACATCAACAGATCCAAGGTCAAAAGCCACATGATTATCTCCATTGATGCAGAAAAGACTTTTGAGGAAATTCAGCACTCATTTATGTTAAACGCTATGGAAATAATAGGAATAGAAGGAACATTTCATAACATAATAAAAGCCTTACATGGCACATAGAAGGCCAATATTATACTTAATAGGGAAAAAATACAACCAATTACCCTAAAACCAGGAACAAGGCAAGGATGCCCACTCTATCCACACTTCTTCAATATAGTTCTGGAATTAATAGACAGAGCAATAAGGCAAGAGAAAGACATTAAATGGATCCACATAGGAGAGGAAGATAAACTATCTCTTTTTGCAGCTGTCATTATTTTATAAATAACAGATCCCTAAAGCTCCATCCCCAAACTCTTAGAGCTTATAAGCCAATTTGGTAAAGTAGCAGGATACAAAATTAACCCACAGAAACCAATCGCCTTTCTGTATAGTAACAATGTACAAATAGAAAGGGAAATCAAATAACAGCCCAATTTACAATAACCTCAAAATAAAAAGTGTCTAGGAGTTAACCTAACTAAAGATATAGAAGATCTGTTTCATGAAAACTATAAAAGCCTAAAAAAAAGAATCATAGAGATTACCAGGAAATGGGAAGAAATGGGAAAAAATATTTACCAGCAATATAACAGACAAGTGTCTAATATCCATTATATTATAATATCCATTATATTATATATGGTGAAGTCAAGAAACTAACCCTTCACAAACCTAAAAAACCAATCTTGAAATGGTCAAGTAAGCTAAAGAGAGACTTATTAGAAGAAGAGATAAAAACGGCAAAGAAATACATGAGGAAATGTTCATCATCCCTGGCTGTAAGGGAAATGCAAATAAAAACAACTCTGAGATACCACCTTACCCCAATCAGAATGGCCCACATCCTAAATTCAGCCAATGACAAATGCTGGAAGGGATACAAAGAAAGAAACATTACTACATTGCTAGTGGGGATGTATACTAATAACACCACTTTGGAAAGCAGTCTGGAGGTACTTACAAAACCTAAATATTGACCTGTCCAATGAACTGGTCATACCACTCCTAAGCATCTACTCTGAACAACAGGATCCAGTGTACATAGACATACACACCTCTATGATTGCTGCAGCACTGTTTACAATAGCCAAGATTTGGAAAAAACACAGAAAAGCCACAATTGATTAGTGGATCCAAAAAAATGTGGAACCTATATACAATGGAAAATCATGTATCCTTTAGAAAGGACAATATGAAGGTACTTGATGGGAAATGGATGGAAGTAGACAAAATTATTTGAGTGAGATAAGCCAAGAACAATGAGACAAACGGAATAGGGTCTACCTTGTACGTGGATGCTAAAGCCAAAATGCAAGAAGGTATGACAAAGTAAACAGGACTCGAGAAACAATGGACAGCCACTCATTTTGTTGTATCACCATTAATGTCTCCATGTTCTTGACTATGCAGTCAGCAGAAATATTCTCGCAATGGAGGGAAGCCAGGAGGAGGAACACAATAAGTGGAAAATGGAACAAAATACAACAAAGGGGCCCATCAGCTGTACTGGACATAGAAGAAAAATAACTAAGCAACCCAAACACAGTGATGGAAAGAGATGAACGAGAGGGGGAGAGGGCAAGAGGGAATAGCCTACATTAAGCAAAAGGGAAAAAATGTAGATATCACCTGAGGTGGGAAAAATAATTTGGAATGTAAAAGCTCATAGAATTAACAAACTTTGGAATATGATAACAATAATTTGCCTTGTCAAGGTTAAAATGTGTTTGTGACTTTAACTAAGTATCACAATTCCACAATACTGTGAAATATGTGAAATATATGTAATCACCTATCTCAAATTTACAAAAAATGTGAGAATGGGAAGGGTTAGGAGGAATGGGTGACAATGTTTTCAGACACCTTGTATTTGTGTACTCTTTTGTAGAATGGTAACTTTTTTGTACAACTATTTAAATATAATAATAATAAAAAGTGTTTAAAAATAAACAGGATGAAAATAAAAGTTACGAATATAAAAAAGGAATTAAATCCAGTGGGAAGGAAATTTTCTTTGAGGATAGTAGTTTAGTTTATTCTATAGCAAGTCTCATTTCACAAATAAATTAAAAAACTAGACCCCAGATAAGTGAAATAAACTAAGAAATGGAGTTGAAAAAAAAATAAGAAACTCCACCCACTCTTTCTTGCCTGGACAGCTAGTGTGGGTAAAAATTCATCATGCTCCTGAATTGGAACTGAAGTGGCAAAGACCTTATTTGGTGGTGCTAACTTCACTGTCGACTACTGAATTAGCACGAAAACAGCATTGGATCCATCAGTCTCAAGTGGAATAGGTAGTGGACCAATATACAGAGAAGGCTGCAAGATAGACTGTTAAGGATAAGACAGAGGTAATTAGTGCTAACTAGTCTGTTTCTATAATTTACCTTTTTTTCTATTAAATTTACCTTTTAAGCCTGTTCATTGGGTGGAGAGAAGGGAATTCTTAGGATTTGGTTAGAAGGAATCAAGGATTTGACTGGACATGAAAAACATTGGGGGATATATGAAGGAGCATGGTCCTAATAATGAGCAGGGCACACTAATCAATGTTACCCCATGACCTGGCCACTGGAGTGCATGTGGCATGCCACACAAGTGAGAAGGGCATGCTGCTGGAGGGGATAGGATGTCATCCACACATAACGTACTGTGAAGAATTGATTGGGGAATAGGCAGTTTGTGAAGTAATGGTGGAAAATTGTTAGGTAGGAAACCCACTGGAGTGATGGAGGGGTTCAACCTATATATAGGCTGCATGGTCAGAGCAATTGAATTGGAGAAAATCAAGGAATGACCTGCAAGGAAGGAAGTGGTGAGACAGCAGGAGGGGAAAGACGTGGGAGAAGAGGAATTTGAGGGAAAGCAGGAGGGGAAGGAAGACAATTGGCCACCAGTCCAGAGAAGTGTAATGGAGAGTCCTAAAGAGAAGAAGGAAGTGATGGAAGGGAAAAAGGGAAATGAAGGAAAACTCTATAAAGAAGGAGGGAATAAGGGAAAAGTAAAAAGTCTTACCTATTGAAGTTTGGAGCGTGGAGATGATAATTTGGGGGGTTGGTGTTTTGCAAACCAATTAACTATGCCTATGATGTTTGGTGGTTGGGGTTAGGCTGTCACTAAGTGTACAGTCCAGGACAAGGTAAATGGAGGCCCATTTCTAGTGTAAATAAAGTTATCTTCAATGTGCCTCATTGGATTGTCTTGTCTTTTATGCATCATAAGTGTGCAAGTTCACAAGTTAATAGGCTCTAAGGCCACGAGTTTTGTAAAATGTAATGAGGTGATAATTGGTTTGAAAACCCAATGGAACAGTGATATCACAATGGCAATATGATGTCACCATATCGAGTTATAATAATATTTTGATTTTATACTTAGTTGGTGATGCTATAATGGTGATGAGGTCACAATAGGTTTACCATGTAACAATAGGTCACAATAGATTTTAATTTTTAATTGTGAAAATACTGTACAGGGGGTTACAATTACAGGGGCAAGATAATGAGTACATTACTTATCAAGCATTGTAGCCTTTTCATTTGTTTCCCCTTTCCATCCCTTCCCATACTTACCTGGCAGGGGAAATACCACGATCACACAATAGGTTTATGAGGACAGTTATGATGTCAGTTATAATGTCAGTTCCACTCAGGAGAAAGTCATTCAACCCAGGCAGAAAAACTCCACCCACAGAGTAGTGACTTTCTTCACCAGGTAATCATAGCCAGAGACTGCCTCTCCCTACAACAGCCTAGACAAACAATTGAAATTCAGTAAACATAAACCCCGAGAAAAGCTCAAAGCTGGGCTCTGTGAGTGTGTCAGGAATTAGCCCCTCAGGGAAAACTACTGGTTGCTGAAAGACCTCAACCCTACCCAGAACCAAGCCTCATCACAGCATCTCCAAACTAGAGGAAACAGCCATCTTCCCCTTTTGTGTTATTCCAAGCAGATCTCCCTCCCACTGAACTAGCCTGGGAGGAGGATCAAAAAACATGCCTAACACATAGCAGATTCTTCCTGCCCAAAGAGACAAGAAACCAATCAAGCAATTGGAAAACCAAACACCAAAAGCAGACCAGAGACTCTACCAAGAGACTCGTTACGGACACAGGGTGATACAGGATCTTCCCATTCACCCTCCAAAAAAAACAAAAAAATCAAGGAACTCTTTTTTGAAACTTTTCTTAAATTTTTAATTTTTTTAAAGTGTTTTCTGTTAACCTTTTTTTCTCATAATTTTTATTTTTGGAGTGTGTGTGTGTGTGTGTGTGTGTGTGTGTGTGTGTGTGTGTGTGTGTGTGTGTGTGTGTGTGTTTAATCTCTTTTGAGCTTTTGGTCCTTTTTTATTCTTTTAACTTTTTTCTCTCTTTTTTTTTGCATGACTTAATTGCTGTTGTGCTCATCCCAAGATATATACCTGTCATCAATTATTAGAGCTTATTCCCTATTGTGTACATACTTAAACCAGAAATTTATTACTATATTCACACCCTCTAAGGCTTAACTTCTTTAAAAGAAGTATCATCACTTTTTACCTACATAATTACCATGTAATTAATTTTAATATTTTATTTTTTTGCTTTCATGTTTCTTTCTATCCCTCCCCTCCTCTCATGCTATAATTTTTTTTCTCGGTATCATTTCTTTAAACCTACATAATTTTTAAGTGTTTCACTTCTTAAATTTAGCTTTTGTTGTTCCAATTTTCTTTTTTTTATTTCTTTTTTTTAATTTTAATTTTTATTTTTTGTGAACATACTGTACAGAGGGGGTACAATTACATGGGCAATATAATGAGTACATTTCTTATCAAGCATTGCAGCCTCCTTTGTTTACCATTCACATCCCTACCCAGCCTCCGCCCAATGCCCCCAGACAATCTTCCCACCCCCCCCACCCCGAACCAAAGTTGAAAAGTTCGTTTTCGACCTAACAACTTGTACTTCTCATTGTTGCAACAGGTCCACCTGTACCCTTAAACGACTTTTTTTTCCCCATCTCATCCACAAATTATACCGACATCAAATATGCTGAAAGCAGGGGTTAAACTGTCAGGGAGGGACACACAAAGCAACAAAGAAATAATCTTATAAATACGATAAAAACAAATTCATTAAAGAAAAACAACATTAAAATACATATCTAAGGGTTCATTTTCCTAACATCACATTATTTCACATTTTCTGCTTGACTCATACATATACTAGATATTGTAAATAAGGGAAACGATGGAACCTATGTTTCTTTGGGCCTGGCTTACTTCACTTAATAGAATTAATTCCAAGTCTTTCCATTTCCTAACAAATGAGTCAAAGTCATTCTTTCTGATGAAGGTATAGAATTCCATTGTGTATATATACCACATTTTCTTGGTCAATTCCTCTGCGGAGGGGCATCTGGGTTGGATCCATATCTTAGCTATGGTAAATAAGGCTGCAATTAACATAGTTGTGGTGGTAGCTTTAGTGTGGTCTTGTTTGTAAACACTTGGGTAAATGCCCAAAAGTGGGATAGCTGGGTCGTAGGGGAGCTCTAAGTGAAGTTTTTTGAGGAACCTCCATACTGCTTTCCAAAGTGGTTGAACAAGTTTACACTCCCACCAACAAAGAAGTAAGGTTCTCTTCTGTCCACATTCCTTCCAGCATTTGTTGTTGTTAGAGTTCTTGAATTTTGCCATTATAACTGGAGTGAGGTGGTATCTCAATGTTGTTTTGATTTGCATATTTTCATGGCTAGTGAGGTTGAGCATTTCTTCATGTGTCTATCGGCCATCCTTCTTTCCTCTTCAGAGAAGTGTCTCTTTAAGTCTTTAGCCCACTTATTTAATGTGCAGTTGTTTCTTTGAGGATTTGTTGTTGGGGGATTTAATTTTTTGAGTTCCAAGTATATTTTAGATATGAGACTCTTGTCTGTTGTATGGTTAGTGAAGATCTTCTCCCAAATCGTGGGCTTTCCATTGATCTTGCTAGCTATGTCTTTTGCCATGCAGAAGCTCTGCAACTTCATGCAATCCCATTTGTCCAACCTTGTTTTTGATTTGTTGTGTTTCCGGGTCTCTATTAAGAAATTTTCAGCCTGAGCGAAGGAGGCCTAGGGTTTCTCCTATTCCATCTGTAATGTTTTCAGAGTGTCTGCTTTGACTCTGAGTTCTTTGATCCATTTGGATTTGATTCTGGTGCAGGCTGATAGATAAGGATCTAGCTTAAGTTTTCTACAAGTAGTTAACCAATTTTGCCAGCACCATTTACTGAAGAGGCTGTCTTTCTTCCATTCTATTTTTTTAGCTTCCTTATCGAAGGTTAGATGGTTATAGGTCTGTAGGTTCATTTCTGGGTTTTCAATTCTATTCCATTGTCCTGAGCTCTGTTCTTATGCCAGTACCAAGCAGTTTTGATTATTATGGCTTTATAGTAGAGTTTGAAATTTGGTATTGATATTTCTCCAGCAGTGTTCCTTCCATTGAGCAGCGTTTTTGCTATTCGAGTTCTTTTCTTGTTCCATAATAATTTTTGGATTGCCTGTTCTATTTCTTGAAGAATGAGGTTGGAATTTTGATAGGTATCACATTGAATTTGTAGATAGCCTTGGGAAGTATGGCCATTTCACGATGTAAAACTTTAGAATCCAGGAGCATGGAAGGTTTTGCCATTTTCTAAGGTCTGTTTTGATTTCTTTTTTCAAGATTTTAAAGTTTTCATCATAGAGTTCCTTCACTTCTTTGGTGAAGTTAATTCCTAGGTATTTTAATTTTTGTGGGGCTATTACAAATGGAGTTGCTTTCCTAATTTCAGCCACACTTTTCTGAATGTTGGCATACAGAAAAGCCATTGATTTTGGGGGGTTAATTTTATACCCTGCTATTTTGCCAAAGTGTTGAATCAGCTTGAGTAATTTGGGACTGGAGCCTATGGGATTCTTTAAATACAAGATCATGTCATCTAGAAAGAGGGAGAGTTTTATTCTTCTTTCCCTATTTGGATCCCCTTTAGGTTTGCATCTTGTCTTATTGCTGTAGCTAGGCATTCTATTACTAGATTGAAGAGTAGTGGAGAGAGTGGACATCCATGTTTTTTCCTGAGTTAAGAGGAAATGTCTTTAGTTTTTCACCATTAATTATAATGCTGGCTGAAGGTTTGTCATATACAGCCTTTATTGTATTGAAGAATGTCCCATGGATTCCTAGTTTTTCCAAAACCTTCATCATAAAGGGGTGTTGGATCTCGTTGAATGCTTTTTCTGCACCTATTGAGATAACCATGTTGTTCTTATTCTTGCTTCTGATGATGTGCTGAATAAAATTAATTGATTTGAGTATATTGAACCAGGTTGGCCTCCCAGAAATGAATCTTGTTTGATCGTGGTGTATGATTTTTTGGATGAATTGTTGAAGTCGATTGGCCAAAATTTTGTTGAGAAGTTTTGCATCAATGTTCATCAAAGAAATGGGTCTATATTTATCTTTCTTTGATGGGTCCCTGCCTGGTTTTGGGATGAGGGTTATGATGGCTTCATAGAATGTGGTCAGTATTGTACTTTCTCTTTCAATTTCATTGAAGACTTGAAGAAGTATTGGTGTGAGCTCTGTTTGAAGTCCTTGTAAAATTCTGCTGTAAAACAATCTGGTCCTGGACTTTTCTTAGCTGGGAGGTCTCTTATTGTTGTTTCTATTTCATTGCTTGATATGGGCCAGTTAAGATGGTTTAACTCATCTTGGTTTAGTTTTGGCATGTCAATATCTGCTAGGAAAAGGTCAATTTCTGTCAAGTTCTCAAACTTATTAGCATAAAGTTTTGAGAAGTATTCCGTTGTAATGTTCTGAATCTTGATTGTTTCAGTGGTGATGTTTCCATTCTCATCTGTGAGTTTATTTATTTGTGTGTGTTCTCTTCTTTTTCTGATAAGATTTGCTAAGGGTCTGTCAATTTTGTTAATTTTTTCGAAGAACCAACTCTTTGTTTTGTTGATTCTTTCTATACTTTTTGGATTCTAATTCATTTAAATCTGATTTAATTTTAATAATTTCTTTCAGTCTATTGGATTGGGGTTTATCCAGCCGCTCTTTTTCAAGGAGGTTTAGATGTGTTGTTAAATTGTTGGTTTCATATCTCTCCAATTTGTTGATGTAGGAGCTCAGAGCTATAAACTTGACTGTGAGTACTGCCTTTGCTGTTTCCCAGAGGAGCAGGAAATTTGTGTGTTCATTTTTGTTGAATAGCATGAACATCTGAATTTCCTTTCTAATCTCATCCATGACCCACTCGTGAATCAGCAGTGTGTTGTTCAGCCTCTATGTGTTACCAGACTTTTTGGTGGCTTTTGGTGTTGTTTTAATTTTATTTCCTTGTGGTCAGGGAGAATGCAAGGTATAACTTCAATGTTTATGAATTTGTGGCCTAAAATGTGGTATATTTTAGAAAATGTTCTATGTGCTGCTGAGAAAAACGTGTATTCTGATGCTGCTGGGTGAAATGTTTGGTAGATGTCTGTTAAATCTAGTTGATCTATGCAGCTGTTTAGATCTGCGGTTTCTCTCTTGAGTTTTTGCCGTTTTGATATATCTAGTGGGTAGAGTGATGTGTTAAAATCCCCAACAATTAATGTCTTTGGATCTATGTGGGATTTGGGGGAAAGTAGTGATTCTTGGATAAATTTGGGTGCTCCGATTTTTGGCGAATTAATATTTAGAATTGTAAGATCCTCCTGAAGGCGACATACCTTAATTAGTATGTAGCGTCCTTCTTTATCTCTTCTCACTAATTTTAATTTGAAGTCTATTTTGTCTGATATTAGGATTGCAACTCCCGCCTGTTTATGTGAGCCGTTTTTTTTTTTTTTTTTTTGGTAGATTTTGTTCCAGCCTTTAACATTGAAAATGTGTTTGTTTTTAAGGGCAAGATGTGACTCCTGAAGGCAGCAGATAGTAGGATCTTGTTTTTTAATCCAACTAGACAGTCTATGTCCCTTAATTGGAGAGTTAAATCCACTAATGTTGATAGATCTGACTGAGAGGGATTTGGGAATTCCTGCCATGTTATCCACCTTCTTGGGGGCTGCAAAAACTGGGTTCTTCCTATGTTTCTTGGATTCTCAATTTGGGCACAGTTTCTTGGCCTTTATTGTGGTCTTGTTTGTTTTCTATGTGTAGGAAATCCTTAAGAATGTTTTGTCGGGCTGGTTTGGTGGAGATGTATTGTTTCAATTTTTCTTTGCTATGGAATTTTTTTATTTGGCCTTCAGTTATGAAGGAGATTTTGGCTGGGTACAATATTCTTGGTTGATAGTTGTTTGATTTTAGGGCATGGCATACATCATTCCAGAGTCTTCTTGCTTTGATTGGCTCAGCTGAGGAATCTGAGGTGATTCGAATTGGTTTCCCTTTATAGGTAATTAATCTTTTCTCCTTGACAGCTTTAAGGATCTTTTCCTTGGTCTGAGTTGATCCTGTATGGATTATAATGTGACAGTGTGATGTACTATTCTTTTCTGGTTTATTTGGAGTTCTATAAGCTTCTTGTATCTGAATAGGTCTAACTTTTTGCATGTTTGGTAGTTCGCTGCTAGGATCCTGTTACACAAATTTCCTAGACCATTAACCTCTGTTTCTAGGTGTTCCTCTACAACCAATATCCTTAGATTAGGCCTTCTGATTGTGTCTTCCAAGTGTTGGATAGATCTATCATTTTTCGTAGAGTTGTCTTGGCTGGTTGTATGTTCTTTCTCTATAATATCTAGGCTGTCTTCAATTCCCGAGATTCGATCATCTGTATGGTCTAACCTGCTGTCCAGACTTTCTACATTGTTTTTATTTTTTTTCCTTCTAATTGGTCAGCTTTCATGGCTTCAAATTCTTTGTTGATGCTTTGTTTTAAATCTTGTATGAACTTCTTTACTTCCTTAATTTGTTGTTTAGTGTTTATTTTCAAAGGACTTAGTGGATTGGTTATGGTTTCCTTGGACTCCCATTCCTTTTGTTGGGTTCCATTCAGCATTCCCTTTGTGGTCTCCCTGACTTCCTTTGCTCTTTGTTGATGGATCCCATGAATTCCTTTAATGATCTTTGTGTATTCTCATCCTCCTCTCTCAATTCCTCTCTTACTGTTTGCTTAGCTTCCTCCTCCTCCCGCACATGCCATTCCTGTAGTTCTCCTTGAGTATTCTCAGCCTTTTCACGCCATTCCTGCCTTCTCTTTGAGTATTCTCAAGCTGCTCACACAAATCCTGTATCAGGTTTTTTTAGTAGCTTCCTCACGCTCATGATATTCCTGTATAAACCTTTGGATTGCCTCCTCTCTCTCCCTATCACACTCATACAGGGTCCTTTGTATGCTTTCAATCTTTTTATTTATCATGTTTGCCAGCAGTTTTTGTAGAGCTATTTGGGAACTCTCCTTTGGATTATTCATTATCTGTTCTGTCCCCTGATTATCAAGAGTGGGAGTTGAGATTCCCGGACTTGCCATTTTCTTGTGTTTTTCTGGCTTACTCTGCCCATTTGAGATGAAAATAGCACCAGTTTTGTGGTAGAACACTTTCTTAAGGCAAGCATCAACCAAAGTCTGAATTTGCACAGTCAATAGTCTACAGATACAATGTAGTTCAACAGATACATCTATTCAACATCAAACAACTGTATATTAATTGGCTATGAACTGGAAAGGAGAATTTGGAAAACCAGAAATTATTAGGGTTAGGGAGAGATGTGGGTTAAAAATAGGAATAGACTGATGTGGGAAGGCACTGGGAGAGTTAACTAATTCCTAATCTCAAAGCAGGAAATTGGTTGGATAGGATGAAAGTAGAGAGAGAAAAAAAAAGAAGAAAGAGAAAGGGAAAAGTGACCGGAAAAAATAGACAAGTAAAAATTAATAATATTGTGCAGAAACAAAAAAATCTATTTAGAGAAGAACGTGAATATAATGAGAGAGGGGGAGTGATATAAAGGAGATGTGAAAAACTTAAAAGTAAAAATGCTTAAAATATTATATAGGAATAAAGAGGTAGTACTGCTATTAAGGAATTTAAGTCTCAGTGATTTTGAATTGAGTAATAAATTTGTAGATTAAGTGTGTACACAATGGGGGATATGGTCTAATTGTCAACTACGGGTTTATCTGAGGATGTGCAGGACAACAATTAAGTCACATAAAGAAGAACAAAAGAGAAGAAAAGGTGAAAAGGATAAGAAATGAAGAAAAAATGATCAGAAGTTCAGTAGAGCTAAATAAAAAACAAAAAGATAATTCAAAAAAAGATGAAAGAAAACAAAAAGAAGGAAGAAAAATGCACACACACATGTATCCCTAAAATAAAAATTATGAGAAAAAAATTACTCGATAACCATTTTTTTCAAAAAAGGTAAAATTTTTTAGAAAACAAAAAAAAAAAAAATTAAATAAAAGGTACCAAAAAGAAGAAGAAGAAGAAGTATTAAAAAAAAATTCTTTGATTTTTTTGGGTGCGGTGGGAAAAATCCTGTGTCTACCTTCTGTCAGTAACCAGCCTCTTGTTGTAGTCTCTGGACTGCTTGTGGTCCTGTGGCTTGGTTGGTTTCTTAAGTCATTTGGTTTGAACAGGCAGAAAAATGCTCGCTTTCACCCAGGATTTTGCAATCCTCCTCCCAGGATAGTTCAATAGGAGGCAGATCTGCTTTGAGTATCACAAAAGAGGGAGATGCTGTGATGAGGCTAGGTTCTGTGTAGAGTTGAGGCCTTTCAGCAAACAATAGCTTTTCCCTTAGGGACTAGTTTGTGAGACACTCACAGAGCCCAACCTGGAGCCATTCTCAGGGTTTCTGTTTATGGAATTTCAATTGATTGTCGAGGCTGCTAAAGGGAGGGGCAGCCTCTGTGTCTGATTACCCAGTGAAGAAAGTCACTCCTAGGGCTGGCACCGAAGCTGGGTCTTTTCCCTGGGTGGAGCTGAGTCTGGCAGCTCACACGGTAAATTTCTTGGGGCCTGCTAAATGACTCTAGTTTAATTCCAAGGCCTGAGTTGGAGCTAGCAGCTCCGCCAAGCTTTATCCGTATCCAAGATGGAGACCTCCAGTACTGGGGGGAGGGGTGGACTTCTCTCCTCTGCTCCCTGCGAAGTAGTGAGGACGTCAGGCTTCTACTCATGCCGAGTCTTGGTTCCTGGGTCATCTCTGGTCTTCGAACTGCAGGATGATATATGCTCCTTGTGAGTTGTTTTTTTGTGTTGAGTAGAATCCGCTCACCCGCTGCATCTGGATCCTTCCTACCGGACTCTCTGTGATTCAGGTATAGCGTCTGCAGCTGCCACCGCTGCCGCGGTGGCGGTGGCAGATGCTGGCAAGAGCTCAAAGCTGTCTCCTAGCCTGAGTTGTCCCTTTCTGGCCTAACTCTCTGACCTGTGTTGGCACACTTGGTGTGATTTTCTGGCTTAGGACTGTTCACTGGAACTCTAAAACTACTTTCTATGGCAGAGCTTGTTTAGCCTCCAGCTTCTCCTCCACCGTCTTCTACCGTCACCCCTCTTTTTTTTTATATTTCTCTTCTGTCATTCTGTCCAATCAATTTTCTTCTCTGAGATTAGGAATTGGTTAAATTTACTCTCCTTTTACCCCTCCACATTCCTCTAGTCCTATTTGTCCCCACATTTCTCCCTAAAACTAATAATTTCTGGTTTGCCAAATCCTTTTTTGTTGTTTGTAGCACAATAATACATAGTTGTTTGATGTGGAATAGATTGTATCTGTTGAATTAGACTGTATCTGCAGCCATTTTCATTGTGCAACTACAGGACTCTGGCTGATGCTTGCCTTAAAATAGTGTTCTAGCACAAAATTGGTGTTACCCTCATACCAAATGGGCAGAACAAGCTGAAAAGCACAATAAAAATGGCAAGTACAGGTATCTCAACTCCCACTCATGTTAATCAGGTGACAGAATTCTTAATGAATAATCCAGAGAAGCTCCATAAAAACATATACATATACTACTAGTAAACATTGTGAATGAAATGATTGAACTTGCAAAGGACTCAGTGTGAGCATGATAGGGAGCGAGAGTAGGCAAACCAAAGATTAATACAGGAATTTTGTAAGCATTAGGAAGCTACTTAAAGATTAATGCAGGAATTACAGGTGGAGAAAAGTCAAAGATAAATACAGGAAATGCATGAGCAGGTGGAGCACAGCAATAGAGAATTAATGGAATTGCGTGAACGTGACGAAACTAATCAAAGAGTAATACAGGAATTATGAGAGCAAGATGAGACTAGACAAAGATCAATAGAGGCATTCATGGAATCCATAAACAGAATGCTGAAGAAAGTCAGGGAGACCACAAATGGAATGCTGAATGGAGCCCTACAGAAAGAATGGGTGTCCAGGGAAAGCATAACCAATCAACTAAGTGATTTGAGAAACTGAACACAAAATTAAGAAGTAAAGAAGTTCATACAAGATCTAAAACAAAGCTCCAACAAAAATTTTGAAGCCATCAAAGCCGACCAATTAGAAGAAAAAGAAATAGGAAAACAAAGTAGAAAGTCGTGACCGTAGGTTAGAAAATGCAGAAGATTGAATCTCGGGGATTGAAGACAGTCTATATATTATAGAGATAAAACATAAAACTATGCAAGACAAATCCAAAAAATATGATAGATCTATTCAACATTTGGAAGACACCATCAGAAGGCCTAATCTGAGGATAATGGGTGTAGAGGAGCACCTAGAAAAAGAAGTTAATGGTCCAGAAAATTTATTTAACAGAAACCTAGCAGAGAATTTCCCATACATACAAGAAGATAGGCCTATTCAGATATAAGAAACTTATAGAACCCCAAATAGACCAGAGAGAACAAGATATCCCACTGTCACATTATAATCTGCACAGGATCAATTCAGACGAAGGAAAGGAGCCTTAAAGATCTCAAGGAGAAAAGAACAATCACCTATAAACAGAAACCAATTAGAATCATCCCAGATTTCTTAGCAGAGCCGATTAAAGCAAGAAGAGCCTGGAATGGTGTATGCCATGCGATAATGCAAACAACTACAAACCAAGAATACTGTACCCAGCTAAACTATCCTTCATAACCGAAGGTCGAATAAAAAGTGTCCATAGCAAAGAAACATTGAAACAATGTATCTACACCAAACCAGCCTTACAAAAGACAGAAGTATCCTACACATAGAAAACCAACAAACCACAGTAAGAGCCAAGAAACAGTATCCAAGCGAATAAAATTAGAACTCAACACCCTTTGTGATAAAAGCTCTGTAAAAACTATGAATCCAGTCAACATTCCTCAATACAATAAAGGCTGTATATGACAAACATACAGCCAGCATTGTACTTAATGGTGAAAAAGTAAAGCCATTTCTTCTTAACTCAGGAATGAGACAAGGAGGTCCACTCTCTCCATTTCTCTTCAATTTAGTATTAGAATGCCTAGCTACAGCAAAAGACAAGATGCAAACCTAAAAAGGATCCAAATATGGAAAGATGATGTAACACTCTCCCTATATGCAGATAACATGATGTTGTATTTAAATAATCCCACCGACTCCACTCCAAAATTATTCATGCTGATTCAAAACGTTGGCAAAGTAACAAGGGAAAACGTAACTCTCAAAATCAATGGATATTTGTATGCCAACAATGAGAAAAGCATGGCTGAAATCAGGAAAGCAACTTCATTCATAATAGCCCATAAAAAATAAAATACCTTGCTATTAACTTAATCAAATAGGTGAGGGATCTTTATGATGCAAACTCAAAAGCTGAAAAAGGAAATAAAAACGGAACTTAGAAAGTAGAAAAACATCTCATTCTTCTGGATTTGAGGAGTCAAATTATGATAATGGCAAAACTTCCCTAGGATAGCTACAAATTCAATGTGATACTTATCAATATTACAAACTCATTCCTCAAGAAAATAGAAGAGGAATTCGAAAAATTCGTATGGAACAATAAAAGACTCCGAAGAGCAAAAATGTTCAACAGAAAGAAAGGTGTGCTAGAGGAATATCAATACCAAATTTCAAACTCTACTACAAAGCCATAGTAATCAAAACAGTTTGCTACTGGCACAAGAACATACCTCAGGACCAATGGAATAGAATTGAAAACCCAGAAATGAACCCACAGACCTATAGCCACCTAATCTTCGATAAGGGAGCTAAGAAATAGAATGGAAGTATGACCTTCTACTGTAAATGGTGCTGACAAAATTGGTTAATCACTTATAGAAAATTAAAGCTAGATCCATACATATCACCCTGAAGGGGAAACAAAGGAGGAGCCTACAATGCTTGATAAGAAATGAACTCATTATATTGCCCATTTAATTGAAACCACTCTGTAAAGTATTTTCACAATAAAATCAATAAAAATTAAAAAATGGAATCCACCCCAAATGAAAGAAAGACCTCAGAGTCAAAGCAGACACCCTGAAAATATTTCAGGACAAATAAGGAGATAACCTATGTGTCCTTGGCACAGGCTGAAATTTTCTTAATAGAGACCCAGAAACAAAACAGATCAAAGAAAGGTTGGACAAATGGAATTGCATGAAATTGCAGAGCTTCTTCATGGCAAAGCACATAGCTAACTAGATCAATAGAAAGCCTAAGGATTTGGAGAAGATCTTCACTAGCCATACAACAGACAAGGGTCTCATATCTAAAATATACCTGGAAATGGAAAAATTAAATCCCCCAACAACAAATCCTCAAAGAAGCTACTGCCCAATAAATAAGTGGCTAAAGACTAAAAAGAAACTTCTCTGAAGAGGAAAGAAGGGTAGCCAATGGATACATGAAGAAATGCTCATTCTTCCTAGCTACACTGAGATACTACCTAACCCCAGTTAGAATGGCTATAATGTAGAACTGTAATGACAAGACAAGCTGGACAAGATGTCGGTGGGACTGTAATCTTGTTAAACCATGTTGGAAAGTAGTATGGAGGTTCATCAAAAGACTCCATATAGAGCTCCCCTATGACACAGAAATCCCACTTTGGAACATTTACCCAAATGATCAAAAACAAACCCATACTATCTCTACCAGCACCACTATGTTTATTGTAGTATTATTTGCCATACCTAAGATATGGAACCAACCCAGATGCCCCTCAGAAGATGAATGGATCGATAAAATGTGGCAACAACACTTGATAAAAAATGTACTTGTATTCTTGTCCATGTAATTTTAACTCCTCTGTACGGTATTCTTACAATAAAAAAATGTGGTATATATACACAATGGAATTCTATGCTTCCATCAGAAAAAAAATGACATTGCCCCATTTGTTAGGAAATGGAAAGAGTTGGAAAAAATTATATTTTAGTAATCCAGGCCAAAAGAAACATAGCTTCCATGGTTTCCCTTATTTGCAATAACTAGTATATGTTTGAGATAAACACAAACTGTCAGACAATTTGATTTTAGGTGAAATGAATATCAAGATAAGGACTCAAATGGTATTTCTTTCTTGCTGTTTTTTCTACCATATTTACAAGATGATTACTTTGTTGTTTTTATGTCCCTCCACCAAGAAATAACCTCTATTTTCACAGTATTTAATGTTGAAATAATTTGGGGAGGGGAAGGAAAAAACATATTGGGATTCATGTGAACCCACTGCAACAATTACATATACAAGACGTTATGTCAAAAATCGAACTTTACAATTTTGGCGCAGGGGGACGGGGGGGGGGGGCAGAAAGGGAGATGGGAAGGGATGGGATGGAGATACAAGGGAGGAGGCAACAATGCTTGATAAGAAATGTGCTCATTACTTTGTTCATGCAATTGTAAACCCTCGGTACGTATTTTCACATTAAAAAATCATGAAATAATAAAGTAAAAATCCATGCCAACTTTTTTTGCATGTTGTGGCGCTTGAACATTGGGCCTGGGCACTGTCCCTGTGCTATTCAGCGCAAGAATAACACTGTACCACTTGAGACACTGTGCCGTTTCTACTTTGCAAGAGATATATTGGCGCTAAGAGTCTCACAGACTTTTATGCCCAGGCTGGCTTTGAACCACTATCCTCAGATCTCAGACTTTTGGGTAGCTAGGATTTCAGCATGAGCCACCAAAGCCTAGATTCAAGACAAGTTTAAAAAAGGAAGCTTATTGAACCTTCTGGCTTTTTCTAATAAACAATGTTATTTTTCAGCATTAATTTATAACTGTGAGTAATTTTTAGGTGTAACTTGGAATTTTTTAATAGAATCAAACATAACTGTTACTATTACTCAGTATCTCACAAAACCATTGTGATTGACTTTCCCCAAAGGCAATTATTACATACTATATTACTCATTATTATTATTACACTCTATATTGCATGTAGTGTGAAGTGAAAATAGTTTGGACAATTTCGTATAAATTAGTAGATGCTACTTTAGCATTATAAATTCAGAACTGTGATTTTAAATGAAGGAAAGAGGATTTCCGAGTTAAAGTGAAATATAAATATGTAATGTGTCCCAATTGAATCAAAAATTCTGAGTTCATACAGACAAAAATATTTTCTTTCCACTAAAGTCTTTGAAGTAATACCATTGGAAATAATGAGACAAGAGGAGGAAGAATTAAAATCATGTCAAACAATGTCTGTTTTTCTGCTAACCCTCCACTATGAAGACCTGCCCATTCCCAGTTGTCACAAAATTTCAAGTGTCTCTCTTTCAATCTATTTGGAAAGTTCTAAATCACTGACTATTTTTGTAATTTCTGTTATATGAAACAAAACATTGACACAAAACAACTGAAATAAAATAAACACATATGTTGAAGTCACCACAACTGGAAAAACAACCAACAAAGTAGAACTCCGCCAGGAACAAAAACATGTTTTGCCCAGTTTTTTAAAGCACAAAAACCTCAAATACATGTTAACTTGGAGTAGAGCCATAAAGAAACTGTCTCAGAAATATGGTTGCATTAATTTGTAATTAAATTCATCTAGATGTACCTAATGTAGCAAACCCCTTGAATTGATCAAATTGTTTAAAACAAATGTGACTGTATTCAGAGTGAATCTGCACATATTTAAAAGAATAAAATAACAAAATCAAGGCATACTTAAAAAATTCAGAAAAGCAATGAATAAGTGCAATATTATCCATATTGAGAACTAATTCCTACTGATTTAACAACAAAAAATATGCAACTAATAGAATCTGAGCAGTATACAAGAGTGTATATATTTTAAACTATTCCAAATTACACTTTGTAGAAGATTGAATGTGGGTAATCTAAAGGAGAACATCAACACATGATATAAATGAAGTTAAAAATCTCATGAAAAGAGAGAAGTAGTTTCTGGAAAATAATAGCTAACAAATGGTGGTAAAAATTTTTCTGGTACTGACAAAATTGCATACCTATTTATTTAGATCCAAAAAAAGACCCCAGTTACTCAAGGTGATTTGAAACTTTGGCAAAGTAGCAGGATACATCTGTAACATTATTATGGATGTTGACTCAGGCATGAAATTCATTTCTTCTTTGATCTGACAAATGAATATATGAAAGAATATATCTTCTCCAACTAAATATCAAGACTTAACTAAAGATATCACGAGAGAAGTCATTATGTAATCTGTATTGCAACTGGAATAAGAAAAAAATCAGTCATAGTGATTCTGAATTTATTGTAAATGTTGATGTTTTTCATAAATTATTACCTTTAGTTTGTATTTTCAAAATATTGTGTTACATGATGTATATTTTGGTAACTAATTTTGAATGCCTCCTTAAATTTTGTTCTGTGTATAATGTCTCTCTTCTGTTCCTAACCTAGGAAATGATTTTGATTCCAAAAACATTCTAATAACCACTGTTTATAATTCACAAAATCTCATAAGCATGACACCAGTAAACATTGATTAACATTTTGATACCAGGGTCTCATGACTTATAAGGCCTATCTGCATGAGTTACATTGTATCTAGATTCCTCAGTCTAAATTTAGCCACTGTTAAAAAATGTTTATATCTTTATTTGTCACCCATCAGAGATTAAACCTGAGTATAATGCCTAAGGAAAACGATAAAGTAAACAAATGCAGCATAGAGTAACTCACTCGTTTAAAGTCAACCTATCTCACCAAAACATTCTAAGCATTACCTTACAATGTGTATTAATCTCATGAAGGGAATGGGGAATATGAGAAGAGGACTAACCAAGCACTGTCTTCAAAATATCTATAACTTGGATTTATCTCTATATTTTACTATAAACATTTCTGATTAAAAACTGTTTGAATAATTGATTTATAATATATCCTAGTTTCATATACCAAATTACATTCAGAAAATGGGATATAAAAATTAACTAAAGAAAGTCCTGGCAGAAAAAATGGCACCTCTATACTATGTGACACACAATTCTGTGGTATTTCATTATGCCTCCATTTAATGAATGTGATTGTTTAAATGTTTCATAAAGTAATAATTATAATTGATCAGTGTATTATAATCTAATTATTTACAATTTTATCCTAGAATCATTTAAGAACTTCCCATTCAATAATGACATACAGCACATTCCATTGGTATTCTATGGATAGGAATGAGTTTCTTAGGATCTCCTGCCATTTGGAGGTGGCAGGATCAGGATTCGAACTGTGGGCTCCAGATCTCACCCGAGGATAGAGAACTCACTGGTGTGTTCAAGAATAACAACAAGACCAATGATTAGGCACAAGTGGCTCTCAAAAGTCCTCCTTGGTACTTATAGGGATGTGATAGGAGGATCAAGGTCAAAGTCACCCTAGGCAGAAAAGTCCTTGAGAGCCCTGTCCAACTTCAGGGCCAACAAAGCCAGACGTATAGCCATATGACTCCAGTGTTGTAGGGCTAGCCTTAAGTAAAGCAGCTCCTGAGTTCAACGTCCAGGAGTGGCAACAAACAGACATACACAACAATCTGTGCAGCCAATTGCCTAAAGCAGGTCACCCTCAGCAGCCTTTATTTACATTTTATTATGAGGCCAATACAGGAACAGGCACAAACCAAGCATGGGAAGAGAAAATCAGGTTTCTTAGAAGTCACCAGTATTCAGAAAATTAAAATTGGGGACATAAAATGGTAGCATAATTATGTAAAAACAACCATTAAGAAAAAGTTGAGGGTTCTGGGAATGTGGATTAGTGAGAGAGTGCCTGTCTAGCATGCAAGAAGCCCTGGGTTTGATTCCTCAGTAGCACATTCAAGAAAAAGCCAGACTTGGACTTGGATGTCAGGAGGAAAGAATGGAACACTTCCCAGTCATGAAGTCTTAGGTAGTGTGTCAGGACACCAACATGGTCTTCACACAACAACAGAACAGGAAGACTGTATCTTTCCCACTTCTCAGGGAGCCGAGGGCCCCAGAGTCAAGATGGCAGAGCCAGTTTCTAACTCAGGTGCTTGGAGCCAGAAGAGAAAGGGCTCTGACTCTCCTTGGACTGGGAATTTGCCTTAATGATGTGGAGAATGAAGGAAGGAGAATGGACTGGCAAAGGTAGAAGTGCCTTCAAATCTGACAGATGGATAGTCAAAAAACCCACTCCTGATCTTACTTATGGTAAATAATGCTGCAATAAACATAGTTGTGCTGGTAGGTTTAGTGTGGTCTTGTTTGTAAACATTTTGATAGATGCCCAAAAGTGAGACTGCTGGGTCATAGGGGAGCTCTATGTGGAGTCATTTGAGGAAACTCCATACTACTTTCCAAAGTGGTTGAACAAGTTTACATTCCCACCAACAATGAAGTAAGGTTCCCTTCTGTCCACATCCACTCCAGCATCTGTTGTTATTAGAGTTCTTGATTTTTGCCCTTCTAACTCGGGTGAGGTGGTATGTCAATGTTGTTTTGATTTGCATTTCTTTTATGGCTAGGGAGGTTGAGCATTTCTTTATGTGTCTATTGGCCATCCTTCTTTGTTCTTCAGAGAAGTTTCTCTTTAAGTCATTAGCCCACTTATTTAATGGGCAGTTGTTTCTTTGAGGATTTGTTGTTGGGGGATTTGATTTTTTGAGTTCCAAGAATATTTTAGATATGAGACCCTTGTCCGTTGTATGGCTAGTGAAGATATTCTCCCTATCTGTGGGCTTTATATTGATCTTGCGAGCTATGTCCTTTGCCATGCAGAAGCTCTGCAACTTCATACAATCCCATTTGTCCAACCTTTCTTTGGTTTGTTGTGTTTCCGGGTCTCTATTAAGAAAATTTCGGCCTGCAGCATGGAGACCTAGGGTTTCTCCAATTCCATCCTATTCCATCATGTAATGTTTCTGAGTGTCTGCTTTGACTCCAAGGTCTTTGATCCATTTGGAGTTAATTCTTGTACAGGGTGATATATAAGGATCTAGCTTTAATTTTCTACAAGTAGTTAAACAATTTTGCCAGCACCATTTACTGAAGAGGCTGTCATTCTTCCATTCTATTTTTTTAGCTCCCTTATCAAGGTTAGATGTCTATAGGTCTATAGGTTCATTTCTAGGTTTTCAATTCTATTCCATTGGTCCTGAGGTCTGTTCTTGTGCCAGTAACAAGCTGTTTTGATCTAATCAAGGAGCATCGGAGTTTTTCCCATTATCTAAGCTCAGTTTTGATTTCCTTTTTCAAGATTTTAAAGTTTACATCATAGAGGTCCTTCACTTCTTTAATTAAGTTAATTCCTAGGTATTTTATTTCTTGTGGGGCTATTAAAAATGTAGTTGCTTCTGTAATTTCAACCCCACTTTTCTCATTGTTGGCATACAGAAAAGCCATTTATTATGGGGGGTTAATTTTATGCCCTGCTACTTTGCCAAAGTTTTGAATCAGCTTGAATATATTGGGAGTGGAGACTATGGGATTCTTTAAATACAAAATCATGTCATCTGAAAAGAGGGAGAGTTTTATTTCTTCTTTCCCTATTTGTATCCCCTTTATGTCAGCATATAGCAGCATTATTTATCATAGCTAAGATCTGGAACCAACCCAGATGCCCTTCAGTAAATGAATGGATCAAGAAAATGGGGAATATATTCACAATGGAATTCTATGTCTCCAGCAGAAAGAATGATATTGCCCCATTTGTTAGGAAATGGAAAGACTTGGAAAAAATTATATTAAGTGAAGTTAGCCAGGCCCAAAAAACATAGGTCCCAGGATTTCCCTTATTTACAATATCTAGTATATGTATGAGTCAAGCAGAAAAGGTCAGATAAGGTGATGTTAGGAAAGTGAACCCTAAGTTATGTATTTTAAATGTTGGTTTTCCTTCATATATTTGCTTCTAATGCAATTATAAGATTATTTCTCTGTTGCTTTGTATGTCCCTCCCCCACAGTGTAACCCCTGCTTTCACTGTATTTGATGTCAGTATAATTTGTGGAGAGGAAGGGGAAAAACAAGTCGTTTAAATAAGGATACTGGTGGACCTGTTGCAACAATGAGAAGTACACGTTGTCACATTGAAAACGAACTTTTCAACTTGGGGGGGGGATTGGGTTGGGGGGAGGGAGGATGGGAAGGGTAAACAAAGAAGGAAGCTGCAATGCTTGATAAGAAATGTACTCACTATCTTGCCCATGTAGCTGTAACTCGTCTGTACAGTATTTTCACAAAAAAAAAAAAAAAAGCCACTCCCTAAGACCAAAGAGCAAGGCTCTCTATTGTTAACCTAAAGGTAGCCTGGGGTTCTCTTCACCTGAGGGAGGAAGTATAATTAGTCATTGTTTGAAGAGGCAGATAAAAGCCTGATCCTTGCGTAACTCTGACAAATGTTTTAGGTTACCCCTCATTGGTGGCCGTGTCTGGAATGAATGAAGTGGTTTTGCAGCTCACTTACCTGTTGAGTGTGTAAATTCTGCCTCCTAATCCTGTAGGCCTAGGTCTCTTCACGTAGTCTGGCTTTTGAAACTGTTTTCTGCCTTCAAATATTGTTACACTGGAGTTCTTCCTGCTAAAAGGGCTATGGCTTAGAAGCTGAGAATTTCATATGAACCCAGGATTGTTCAATGATGTTTCTTGCCTGCTTTTATAATTCAAGAACGCTAAGAACATTTAGAGTGCAAGTAACTTCTCATTACCAAGGGAAACACAGGAAGCTCTTGAACATCTGACCTATCAGCAATAGAAGTCAGTGCCATAGACGTTCCAGCCCTGACTGGCTTCATCCTGTGATCCTCAGACTTCAGCCTCCTGAGCTAGGGTGATGGGCATGAGCTACTGGTGCTCTGCTAGGTTCAGAACTGTAATAACATTGGCATTACAAGTCAACTGCTTATCACAAAGGTCTTGGGCAGCATATTAGGCCTTTCAACATTGGACCTTTCAGACACAAGTTTATAATACTAGAGTCTGAGAGGCTATGGGTATGGATGGGCTACACTTCAACTTTGAGCTCTAACTCCAATTCTGGTGTACATGAACATTCATTTTTTCCAGAGAATGTTCTACTAATTTACAAATAGGAATAGTAATTTGCTTAACCCTCACTTTTTTCCAGTTTTGTGTCTCAAACTCAAGCCTGGGCACTGTCGCTGAGCCATTCAGCTCAAGGCGAACACTCTACCACTCGACCCACAGCACCTCATGTGGTCTTTTTGTGATTCATTGGAGATAAGAGTCTAACAGGTTTTCCTTGCCTAGGCTGTCTTTGAACTGTGATCTTCAGATCTCAGCCTCCTGAGAAGCTAAGGTTCCTGTTGTGAGCCACAGGCAATGGCCTGCAGTTTTTGCCAGACCTGTGGCTTGAACTAAGGGCCTAGGTACTGTCTCTGAGCTCCTTTTTCTCAAGCCTAGCGCTGTACTACTTGAGCCACTCCACAGCTTCTGGCTTTTTCTGAGTATGTGGCAATGAGGATTCAAACCTTACCATTCATGCATGCTGAGCCAGCTCTCTATCACTAAGCCACATTTCTAGCCCCACCCTTACAATTTTATCCATCAACTTGCCTATCCCCAAGAAAAGGCTTCTGAGTAATAATCATCTAAAGAAATTCATATAGGAAGGTTCTAAAGATAAAGAAGACAAAGTTCTTACTTGGGAGAAAACCCTAAACATGTGAAGACTGTGACAAATGCTTCCATTTAATTATGTATCATGTTTCAACACTTAATAAAATATTAATGAAAAAAACAGTCAATGTCCTAAATTATTGTGTATAAATTTTAATGTTACATGTAAAACATGTACTAAATATTATGTGTATAAAATACTAAATACAGTAAACAATAAATAAATGAAAAGTAAAAAATCAAATAAATGCAAAATCAATAATAAAAATTATAATATATAATAAACATACATATGTAAATATATATCATATATTACACATATATAGAAATATTTTTCCATTGCAGGGACTTCATTCTGAAGCTGGCAACTCTAGCCTGAATTTCTTATCCTCAAGGACAGTGAGCTTTGCCTTCACCCATGATGCAAAAGAGTTACCTTGATGGTGAGATCAAATCCCAGCAATGATGGAAATACTGGCCCCAGTTCCAAGACAGTGACTTAATTTTTTTAATGGAAGTAGTTTTGTTTATTCAGTTACGTATTGAATATTAAAAAAAGCAGTGTAGAATTTTGCACAGCTTTCAGACACTTTCTCTTAACCCCAAAATACTTGTCTGACCACTACTTTTTTTCATTTGTTATTGTAAAAATGTTGTACAGAAGGGTTACATTTAAATGAGCATGGTAATGAGTACATTTCCTATTGAGCTTTGTTGCTTCCTGCTTTGTTTTCCCCCTACCATTCCTTCCCTCCCATCTCCACAACTACTCTCCCTGCCGAGTTCAGTGACTTAATTTTTATTTTTGAATTTGCATGGGGTTTGAACTCAAGTAGTGGCAAATATGCACTTTCCCTCACATTGGTACATATTTACCAAGACTTTGAGTTCAAATCGCAGGATAGGAAAGAAAACTGGTAGAAATTCAAAACAAGGGAGTTTTATTTCTTTTTTAATTTAGTTAAATAATTAATTAATATTTTTATTTATTCTGTATTTTGCCAACATGGGGCTTGAACTCAGGTCATGGCAACTCTGCCTCAGCTTCAATCGCCCTAGGGTGGGGCATCCTCGGACCCATAGGCAATCTAGGGATCCTTGGCCCAGAGGGCTTTCAGGAAGAAAAAAAAACATAGCATAGCACAAAAAGTGGCAAGCTGCAGAGGGCTGAGGATTTTCCATTTTTTTCTTTGCACAGTAGCCATCCTGGGTCTGAATAATATGGCTGCAAAGTGGACTTGACCTGCCATATCTGAAGGCCGGCATGCTATCAGGGAATCCATAGGACAACCTGTGAACATAGGCCCTGGGTTCAAATCCCAGTCCTGACACCAATGGCAGGAGATCACAAGAGACTCATTCCTATGCATAGGAATACCAATTGAAAGAGTAGTTCATGTTTCGGTCTAGTATAAAATGGATGCAATAATCCTAGGACGCTGATTGATCTTAATAAGTTATTATGCATGAAAAGAATAATATTCCTTCAAGGGCGGTATAATACATGCCTAAGAGTTGGTAGAAATGTCTTAGGTGTCATGCAATCATAGATAGATGGCTCTGGCACTCCTTACCAATATATGTTTATTTGTATACCACCCTCTGCCTATCCATGTATCACTGTTTTGGCCAAACCTGGAGCTCGATCTCAGCACCGGGAAACAGCTGACAGCTTCATTGGCTAGAGGCTGCCATGCTCACACTCATCCATTCATGAATTGGGCTTGCTAAACCCTGAGTTCACGTCCCAGCACTGCCAAAAATTAATGTTGGAGTAAGAAGCCAAGTGTGACACATGTTTTATTTTTCTGTGAGAATCCTGGGTGTCAGGCATGATGGAGAACTTATTTACAAATCTGGATGCTGTGGTAGGATATAAACAATGTAATAAATGGTAGAAGGGTCATCAGAGTCAATGAAATAAATGGTAAATAAATGAATAAAACAAGAAATAATATGAATAACCCCATCCTACAAAATATGGTCTGACTAGCTGTATGGAAGTATAAATCCTATCTTTAAAATGGATATAAGGAGTATGTTTTCCAGCCCTGAGGCTTGAATTCAGACTTAGGGAACAGGCCTG
Organism: Dipodomys merriami; assembly: GCF_024711535.1. NCBI lineage: Eukaryota > Metazoa > Chordata > Mammalia > Rodentia > Heteromyidae > Dipodomys > Dipodomys merriami. Next base: position 220,732 of record NW_027202311.1, read on the forward strand.
ACTTTTGTCTTCAAGCATGTTCAGATTCCCTTCCGTCACAGTGCTGCATATTTACCCAGACCTTGAATTCAAATCCCAGGACTGGCAGAAAAAAATGTCATGAATTGCAAACCAGGGAGCTAAATATTTTTTTAATTGAGGGCTATTGGAGAAGCCATAGTCCAGCACAGCAACATAGGCCTACAGATCGAATACAGTCATGCCACTTCCAGATTGTGCGAGATCCTAAGAAATTCATTCCCATCCACAGGAATAATGATGGTATATTATCACTGTCACAGTTGAATGACATGCTCATGAATGATACTTGTACACAATTAGACTTTATGATTTCAGTCGGCTGATTGATTTTATTTAATATCTTATGAAACATTAAAAGAATATTATTTCTCAGGGACACAATAATTTCAGGACACTGATTTACTTAATACTTTATTAAAGATAAAAATAATAACATTTATTTATTTATTTTTGTGGATCCTGGGGCCAGAACTCTGGGCCGGGTATTCTTCAGCTCAAGGCTAGTGCCCTATCCTATGGTTTCCCTTATTTGCAATACCTAGTATATGTCTGAGTAAAGCAGAAAAGATCAGATAAGGTGATATTAGGGAAATGAACCCTAAGATATGTACTCAAATGTTGTTCTTTTCTTTCATGCGATTGTTTCTAACACATTTATAAGATTGTTTCTTTGTTGCTTTGTATGTCCCTCCCCCACAGTATAACCCCTGCTTTCACTGTATTTGATGTCAATATAATTTGTGGAGGGCAAGGAGAAAAACAAATCGTTTAAATAGGAATACAGGTGGACCCATTGCAACAAAGAGATGTACAAGTAGTGATGTCAAAAACGAACTTTACAACTTTGGTGTGGGGGTGGGGTGAGGGAGCAGGGAGGATTGGGTGGCGGGGCAGAGGGGAGAATGGGAAGGGATGGGAAGTGGAAACAAAGGAAGAGGCTACAATGCTTGATAAAAAAATGTATTCATTATCTTGCCCATGTAATTGTAACCCTCTGTATATTATTTTCACAATAAAAAAATTAAAAAATAATATTATTTACATGAAGGCATAATAAATACCCAAGAATTGGTAAGAATTTAGTATATATAAGTGAACAATGGATAGACATCTCTGGCACTCTGTGAAGATATATGTATTTATTAGTGTACTACAATCTGTGTGTCAGTCTGTTTTTATTTTGTCAACCACTGGTGCTCAATATCAGATCCTGGGAACTGCCTATCAGCTCAATTTGTTCCAGGATGGCATGCTGACACACACACATTCATGAATTTGGCCCTTTAGGCCTTGAGTTCAGATGCCATCATGCCCAAACAATGAATCATGGAGTAAGAAACTGATGGTGGCACATGTTTTCCTTTTCTGGGAAATCCCTGGGTGTCAGGTATAAGTGGAATACATATGCACATATGTATATTCTATTTAATCAATGTAACCAATGTTCTATGTGCCATATTAGTCAATAAAATAAACAGTCAATACATGTTGGGTTTTTGTTTGCCCCTGAAAGATGGATGGGGCCCAAGGAAAGGTAAGTGCGCCACTCGCCATTCCCCAGTCTCCCTTAGCCCAGGAGACATTCAGACACAGTAGGGAGTCAAGTCAAGCAAGAACTCGTTTATTACCACATAGCAAGCACCATTTAAAGGGAAAAATTGCGAGGCATGGAAGGGGAGGGAAAGGAACCAACCAATCACTGTAAACGTCACACCCTATCAGGCACCTAAGCTATATCCAATCAGTTTTTAAGGTAAACAATTGGCCTGTGCCCACTCAACTTCCTTTCAGCACCATCATTGCTGCCCATGTGCCCCACAAACACATGAATAAAACAAAAATAAAATTAATAACTCCCCTGAAAGCAATATGGAGTCAACCTATGTATGTAAATATAAATCATATATTTAAAATGTACACAAATAGGATGTATTCTAGTACTGGGGTTAGATTTCAGATGTAAGAAACAGACATGAATTTCTTGGCTTCAAGAAGGCTAGCTTCCCCTTTCAAAACAGTGCAACAGAGTTACCCAGACCATGAGTTCCAATCCCACTCCTAGCAGAAAAAATGGCACCTTTATATTATGTGACACCCAATTCTAATGTATTCCATTATGCCTCCATTTAATGAACATGATTGTTTAAATGCTTCATAAAGTATTGATTAAAATCGATCAGGGTCCTATAATATAATTGTGTATAATTTTATCGTAGAATTATTTAAGAACTTCCCATTCAATCATAACATACATCATGTTCCATTGGTATTCATATAGATAGGAATGTGTTTCTAAGGATCTCTTTCCATTTGGAGGTGGCAGGACCAAGATTCGAACTGGGGGCACCAGCTCCCACCATTTTAACTCGAGGAGAGAGAACTCACCTGTCTGTCCAAGAATTGCAAGGCCAATGATTAGGCAGGCACCAGTGGTTCTCAGCAGTCCTTATTGATGTTTACAAGGCTGTGATAGGAGGATCATAGTCAAATTCACACTAGGCAGGGTAGTCCTTGAGATCCCTGTCCAACTTCAGTGCCAACAAAACCAGAAGTAGAGCTGTGTAGCTCCAGTGGTAGAGGGATAGCCCTGATTAAAAGCAGCTCACAACACACACACACACACACACACACACATACACACACACACACACACACACACACACACACACACACACACACACACACACACACACACACACTGCAGTCTAGTCAGTCTAGTCATCTATCTGTTTATATATTGGCCATTCCTAGAGCTTGATCTTAGGTCCTCAAATTTGCCCGCCAACTTCTCTTGCATCAGACTGGTGTACTAACATTTACCCACCCATGAAGTGGGCCTGCTAGGCCCTGAGTTCAATTCACAGAATTTCCAAAAACTTAATCCTGGTGGAAAGCCAGTTGTCCCACTTATTTTCTTTAATGGTTAAAATCCTGGAACTCAGGAATGATGTAGAATGCATAGGCAAATCTATGTCTTATGTAATATGGTGTAAAAAATATTATATGTGTAATCTTATTCACTAAAATATGTAAGAAACAAAACACAAAAAAATGAATACACTAACTGCAACATGCAGTAAAAATTTGTAGGTCAATAAAAATCATGTACTTAAAATATATATGAATATTATTTTTTCGAGTGCTAGGACTTGAATTCAGGCCCTAGAAACAGGCCTGACTTTCTTGTCTTCCAGAATGGTGATCTTCCCCATCCCCCACAGTGCTGCAGATTTACTCAGATACTGAGTTCAAGTCCCAGGCCTGGCAGAAAAAATGGCATGAATTCCAAGCCAAGGAGCCTCATAATTTTTAAAATATTTTAATGTATGTATGTATGTATGTAGGTAGGTAGGTAGGTATTTTTCTTTTGTCAAACACAGGGCTTGAACTCAGCTCATGGCAATTCTGCCTCAGCTTTGATCACTCTAGGCTGGGGTGTAGCCACTGGACCCACAGCCGAACCTGGTTCCTGGGACCCAAAGGCTGACAAGAAAAAAAATAATGTGACCCAGGGAAAAACAAACAAACAAACAAACAACTGGCAACTTGCAGATGGCTACCAGTTTTACATTTGTTTTCTTTGCTAGGTGACCATGCTGCATCTCAATGACCTGGTTGAAGAATGTTGGTAACTTGGCATTACTGAAGGCTGGCGGACTACCAGGGAAGCCATAGGCCTACATGGCAATATAGGCCCTGTGTTTTAAGCCGGGTCCTGACCCCTACCAATGGAGAGAGATCCTAAGTGTCTCGTTCCTATTCATAGGAATACCAATGGAAGATTATGAATGGCAAGGTTGAAGTAGTTGTTTCTGAATACTACTATATAAATAGAGTGATTATAGGAGGCTAATGATTTTAATGAATATTTTTGACAAATTCAAAGAATACTATTAATTACATGGACACAATAGTTTCAGGACAGTGGTTGATTTAATCAATAATTAAGGATGAAAACAATACAATTAATTATATGGAGATATACTAAATACCCAAGAATTGATAGGGATGTAGCCTATATAACTGAATAATGTATAGACATCTCTAGCACTCTATAAAAATCAATAATTATTTTTGTTCTACCATCTGCATGTCAATCTGTTCTAATTTTGTCAACTCCTAGAGCTGGATCTCAAGTTCTGGAAATGCTTGTCAGCTCAGTATGCCTCAGGCTGGCATGCTGACACTCCTCCATTCATGAATTGGGCCTTGTAGGCTGTGACTTCAGATGCCAGCTCTCACAAAAATTGAATCGTGCAGTAAGAAGCCCATGGTGACATATGTTATCCTTTTCTGTGAAAGTCCTGGGAATCAGGTGTGAAGTTTCATATATAGGCAAATCTATATCCTATGTAATAAATGTAATAAATATTTCATGTGTAATAACAGTCAATAAAATAAATGGTAAATAAATGAATAAAACAAAAAATAAAATGAATAAGTACACTAAGGACAATATGGGGTTAACATATGGGGTTCGATTTCAGGGCCTGGGAAGTCCCTGGCAGCTGAATTGGCTAGAAGCTGCTTTGCTGACAGCCATTCATGAATCCAGCCTTTTAAGCCCTGAGTTAGATCCCACCACTGCCAAAAAATGTAATCTTGGAGTGAGAAGCCGAGCGTGACACATATTTTCTTTTTCTTTGAAAGTGCTCGATGACAGGTAGGATGTATAATACAGATGCTAATCTATATGTTATGTAATAGGATATCATAAATGTAAAAAATGTCATAGGTGGAAGAATTGTCACTACAATAAATGAAAAACAGATTGAATTAGAAGTGAATCATTCTAGATAAAATTAGAAACAAAAACTATAGTCTGTGGATTAAGTTTAAAATTTTATTAAGTATTACCAGAATAAAAATGTCATTGAAACATAAATACCTAATAATTGCTAGTAACACATGATGCATAATTTAATAATGTATAGACATCTGTCTCATTCTATAAAATATGAAGTTATGTGTATGGATGTATGTACATATGTGATAATAATAGGATATTGAGTAATTTAGTTAATGCTTTACTAATTGGTAACTGGGACACATCATTAAATGGAGATATAATTTAATAAGTAATAATTGGTAGTAATAGCTATAAAATAATAATATACAGACATCTTTCTTTGTATATAATGCTTATATACATCAATCTCTATCTATTTATATCTCCTTCACGCTAAACATGTGAAGACTGTGGCAAATGCTTCCATTTAATTATGTATTATGTTTCAACACTTAATAAAATATTAATAAAAATGAGTCAATATCCTAAATTATTGTATTGAATTTTATTATAGATGTGCAAATTGTGATAAATATTATGTGTATAATAATACTAAATACAATAATCAATCAATAAATGAGTAAAAGAAAAACAAAATACAAAATCAATAATAAAAATCATAATATGAAATTAACATACATATGTAAGTGTATATCATATATTAAACATGTATAAAACATTTTTTCCATTGCAGAGCCTTCATTCAGGCCCTGGGAACTCTAGCCTCAATTTCTTTTCCTCAAGGACAGTGAGCTTTGCCTTCACCCATGGTATAAAAGAGTTACCTGGACACTGATCTCAAATCCTAGCAGGGGCAGAAATACTGGCCCCAGTTCCAAGACAGTGACTTCTTTTTTTAATGGAAGCAGTTACGTTTACTCAGTTCCATACTGAACATTAAAAAAAAGCAGTGTGGAATTTGTACAGCTATTCAGACATCCTTTCCTTACCTCTAAAGTGCTTCTCTGAGAACGATATTGTTTCTCTTTTTTTGTACTTTTTTATTGCAAAAGTGTTTTACAGAGCGATTACAGTTACAGGAGCAAGGTCATGAGTACATTTCCTATTGAGCATTGTTGACTCCTTCTTTGTTTTCTCCCTACCATCCCTTCCTCCCATCTCCACAACTACTTCACCCTGCCGAGGTCAGTGACTTAGTTTTTCTTTTGTGGATGGCACGGGGTTTGAACTCAAGTAGTGGCAACTCTTCCCTCACATTGCTACAAATTTACCAACACCCTGAGTTCAAATCCCAGGCTAGGAAAGAAAACTGGCAGAAATTCCAAACCTGGGAGCTTTATTTTTTTTATTTAGATAAATAATTAATATTTTATTTATTTATTTATTTTTTAACCATCCATGGGACTTGAACTCAGTTTGTGCAACCACTATCTCAGCTTGAATCTACCTAGGCTGTGGTGCAGTCTCCAGACCCATAGCCGATCCTGAGATCCTAGGCCAGAAGGCTTGCAGGAAGAAAAAAAAAAGCTGGAAATCACAAAAAGTGGTGAGCTGCAGAGGGCTGGCATTTTACGATTTTTTTGGGCATGGTGACCATCCTGGGTCTGAATGACATGGCTACAAAGAGGACCTGACCTGCCATTGCTGATTCTGGTGAGCTATCAGGGAAGCCATAGGCCAACCTGTCACCATAAGCCCTGGGTTCAAATCCCAGTCCTGACACCAATGGCAGGAGATCACAAGAGACTCATTCCTATGCATGGGAATACCAACTGAATGAGTAGTTCATGCATCCGGCTAGTCTAAAATTGGATGCAATAGTCCTAGAATGCTGATTATCGTATAGTTTATTAAGCATGAAAAGAATAATATTCCTTCATTGGTGGTATAATAAATACCTAAGAGTTGGTAGGAATGTAATAGGTGTCATTCAATCATAGAGGGCTCTGGCACTCTTTAACTATATATATATATATATATATATATATATATATATATATATATATATATATATATATATTTGTATACCACCATTTGCCTATCCATGTATCGCTGTTTTGGCCAAATATGGGGGTCGATCACAGTGCCTGGGAACCACTTGACAGCTTCATTGGCTAGAGGATCCCATGCCCAAACTCACCCATTCATGAATTGGGCCTGCTAGGCACTGAGTTCTGATCCTCCCATTGCCAGGCACAATGGAGAACACATCTAAAATCTAGATTCTATGTGATAGGATGTAAACAATGTAATAAATGGTAGAAGTGTCATCAGAGTCAATACAATAAATGGTAAATAAATGAATAAAATGAGAAATAAAATTTATAAACGCACCAAACAAAATATGGACTGAACATCTGAACATAAGTATAAATCTTATCATTAAAATATATATAAGAATTATCTTTTCCAGGACTAAGGCTTGAATTCAGTCCCCCTAGGAGGAGGGAATGGCTGGAGATACTGAGATACTCGTTTCTGGACCTAGGAAGAGCCATGGCATGTGAAAGATCTCATCTTTGAATGAGTAGTTCATGCATGATGTGAGTAGGAAATGATACATAAGATTGATGGGGTATAGATTATTTGTTAAGAAGAGTTGATGAAGCAGGACAATAATCATTATATACATGAAATGGATGCATCAGGAAAGAACCAAATATTGGTACTCACAGATTGGATTCCATCACAGGTCACCACAATCCTACTCTATAAAAATCTGTATTTATTTGCATTCTACGTTCAGCTTATGAATGGATGACTATTGTGCTCCCCACTCTCCCCCAAGGGGGGCTCATACTCAGGTACTGGGAACGCCTTGCTCATTGTTGCTCACAGGCTGGTGTGCTCATGTGGACCCATTCACCAATTGTGCCTGGTAGGCCCTGAGTTCAAATCCCAGCCCTGCCAAAAGATTCATCTTGGTGTCAGAAGTCAATTGTTGCATCTATTTTCCTTTCCTGTGCAAGTCTTGGGTCTCAGCTAGGATGCAGAATGCTTGGGCCACCCTGTGGTCATGGGAATAAGTTGTTATCCATGTCAGTCCAGTTATACCTGTCATCATATACATAAGAAAATACACAATACATCCATGAATAGCATACAAAATGAACACAATAAGTACACTCAATGCATGATGCAGTCCACACACGGATGTGAATATACACCCCATGTTTCAGTGATGCATTGAGGACTATTTTGGCCTCCCTGTGGCTTTATCTCCTTTCCTGGGAAGAGCCCATCTCCTTAGTGGCTCACAGTCTGGTGTGATCATGTGGACCGATTGGGCAGTTGGGCCACATAGGCCCCGAGTTCGAATTTCAGCACTGCCAAAAATTCACCCTGATGTGAGAAGCCAGTCATTGCACCTGTCTTCCTTTGCTGTGCAAATTCTGGGTCTCAGCCAGGATGACTACACCAAACGCAAGATGCAGCCCACCCATGGTTGGAAATATAGATCCTTTGTTTAATTATTAATTTATGACTATATTGCCCTTCCACCAGGGCTCAATCTCAGGTCCCAGGAATGGATGAGCTCCTTAGAGGCTCACAGGCTGCTGTACTTAACATGATCCATTCACCAATTGGGCCTGATAGGGCTTGAGTTCAAATTCCAGCACTGCCAAAAGATTCACTCTCATGTGAAAAAACCAAGGTTGCATATGTTTTCCTGTTCTGTAAATATTCTGGTTCTCATCAAGGATGGAGAATGCTATATAAACAAATCTATAGCCAGGGGAATAGGTTGTCATTCATGTTAGCTCAGTTATATCTGTCACCATATTCAATAAAATGCACAAAACATCAATGACTAAGACACAAAATAAAAAGAATAATTACACTGAATGCAAGATGCACACCACTCCTGTAGGTAAAGAGCGATCCTAAGTTTAAAAAAGGTGGGCTTGCGATTTTGTCCAGTGCTGAGGCTTCAAATCAGGCCCTAGACCAGGCCTGAAATTCTAGTCTTCAAGGATAGTGAGCTTCCCCTTCCCCCACAATGCAACAGAGATACCCAGACTTGAGTTCAAATCCCAGCACTGACAAAAAATTCATTCGGATATCAGAAGCCAGTTGTTGAACACGTTTTCCTCTCCTGTGAAAGTCCTGAGTCTCAACCAAGAAGGGGAATTCATAAGCAACACTATAACCACAGGAACAGGTTGTCATTCATGTCACCATATTTAGTTATTCCTGTCACCATATTTAGTAAAATACACAATACCTCAATGAAATAGAGACAAAATAAGGAGAAGTTCACTAAACACAAGATGCTATTGACACATGAATGTCAATATAGATTGTTTGTTTAAATTATGAATTTATGACTATATTGGACCACCTTGGGAATAAATGTCAGATCCTGGGAATGGCCTAGCTCCTTAGTTCACAGGTTGGTGTGTTCACCTTGACTGATTGGACAATTGGTCCACTAGGCCCTGAGTTCAAATACCAGCACTACCAACAAGTGTGTTGTAGTGTAAGAAGCCGAGTGTGAAACTTGTTATCCTTTTCTCTGAATATCCTGGATGATCCTGAGAATCCTGGCATGGTGGAGAACATTTCTACAAATCTAGATGCTCTGTGATAGGATGTCATCTATGTAATAAACGGAATGGGTTTCATCATAGTACAATCAATGTTAAATAAATGAATAAAAGAAAAATTTCAAGGAAAAACCACACCAAACATGTATGGACTGAACATATATAGGTAAGTATAAATCCTATCTTTACAATATATATATATATATATATAAATAGTATGTTTCCAGGGCTGCGGCTTGATCAGAACTAGTGAACAGGTCTGACTTTCTTATCTTCAAGTATGGTGATCTTCCCCTTCATCCACATTGCTCCAGATTTACCCAGATCCTGAGTTCAAATCCAAAGCCTGTAAAAATAAACTGTGTGAATTGCAAGCCAGGTAACTAAATTTTTTATTTTACTTTTCTCAGTACGGGGCTTGAAGTCAGGTTGTGGCAACTCTGCCTCAGCTTCAATCACCCTAGGCCGGGGTGCAGCCACTAGATCTACAGCTGCTTCTAGGATCCTAGACCCCCAGGTCTTTCAGGGAAAGCAATTCACACAAAAAATGTGGCCTTTTTATGTTTTATTCCTTTGCATGGTAACCGTCATGGGTCTGAATGACACTGTTGCAAAGGGTACTTCACCTTGCAATGCCGAATGATGGCAGACTATCTGGGAAGCATAGGCCCACATGGCAACATAGGCCCTGATTTCGAATCCCCCTCCTAACACCAACCAATGGCAGGAGATACTAAGAAAATGGTTGCCATCCATAGGAAGAACAATGGAATATTATCAATGTCAAGGATCAATGAGTTGATCATGAATGATGCTCCTATAATATTAGACAGCAACATTTCAGGAAGCTAACTGATTTTATTTAATATTTAGGAAGCATAAAAAGAATATTATTACTTACAGGAACACTATAATTTCAGGACACTGATTGATTTCATTAACAGTATAAGGATGAAAACAATAACATTAATTAAATGGATGCATGATTAATACCAAGGAATTGGTAGGAATGTAGTCTATATAACTGAAAATGTATAGACATTTCTGATACTCTGTCAAAACATATTTATTAGCATACTTCCATCTGCATGTCAATCTGTTCTTATTTTGTTAACCCCTGGGGCTTGAGCTCAGGTCCTGGGAGCAGCCTGTCAACTCAATTTGCCCCAGGATGGCGTGTTGACACTAACCCATTCATGAATTGGGCCTTGTAGGCTTGTAGGCCCTGAGTTCAGATGCCAGCACTCCACAAATATTAATTGTGGAGTAAGAAGTTGATAGTGACACGTGTTTTCCTTTTCTGTGAAAGTCCTTGGTGTCAGGTATGAAGTGGAATACATATGTAGACCTCTACCTTATGTAATCTATGTAATCAATGTTTTATGTGCCATAATAGTCAAAATAAATGCTCAAAACATGAATAAAACAAAAAATAAAATAACTGCACTGAATGCAATATGGAGTCAACATATGTATATAAATATAAATCATATATGTAAATTGTACATGAATAGGATGTTTTCTATTGGTGGGGATCTATTTCAGGCGTAAGGAATAGACACGAATTTCTTGACTTCTAGGAGGCCAGTTTCCCCTTCCCACACAGTGCAACAGAGTTACCAAGACCAGTTCCAGTCCCAGTGTTGGCAGAAAAATAGCACTTTTTTAGTATGTAATAGTATAGTAATTCTAAGGTATGTCATTATACCTCCATTTTATTAATGTGATTGTTCAAATGGCTCATAAAATATTAACTAACATTGATCAGTATCCTATAACATAATTGCGTATAATTTTATACTAGAATCATTCAAGAACTGCTCTTTCAATCATGACATACATCATATTCCATTGTTAATCATATGGACAGGAATAAGTTTCTTAGGATCTCCTTCCATTTGGAGGTGGCAAGACCAAGATTCCAACTGTGGGCTACAGCTCCCACCACTTAAACCCAAGGATAGGGAACTCACCCGTTTGTCTAAGAACACCAGTAAGAACAATGATTAGGCAGGCACCAGTGGCTCTCAGCAGTCCTCCTTGATACTTACAAGGATGTGATGGGAGGATCATAGTCGAAGTCACCCTAGACGAGAAAGTCCAACTTCAGTGCCAACAAAGCCAGAATTCCTGTAGCTCTAGTGTGGAAGGCCAGCCTTGATCAAAAGCAGTTCACATACTGTGCTCATATCCTGAGTACAAGGTCTGGGACTAGGAACAAACAGACATACACAACAATCTGTGAAACCATCCATCTAAATGAGGTCACCCTCTTGTCTCCAACTGAATTGGAAATTGTTCCCTGGGAAAAGGGCTGAGGGAGCTATCATCTTGACTCTGCCCATGCTGTTTGCATCACAGGATTCTGGTCACACCCCCATTCTTTCATAGTTCTTTCTGACCAATGAGATACAAGAGTGGTGGCCACGCCCACATTCCATGCTGCCTGATAGCACCAGGATACTCTCTGTTAGTTTACACCACTACCAGCAATTGAGGAAGGTAGAGATGGCTGAGTGGTGAGGAAGAGACTCCAGGCAACTTTGGAATATAGAAGGAAATTGAGATGCCTGCCAGCACCCTGGCTTCCTTCCCTCCTTCCCAAGGTGCGGAATTTCAAACATCAGGCAATGGCACCCTGCCAGGCCGTGTAAAGCTCCAACCTGCTCCTTGGCCCTGGTTCTTTGCTCTGAGGCCATGTGTCTGCAATGCCGCTGCCATCGCAGCTTGCCCCACCTGGAGCAGCCTAAAGCAAGTTCTCCCAGCAGCACAGATGTGTGGCTGCCCCCAAACCACCCCTACCCCGGGTCAGAGACCCCTCTGGGGGCACCATGACCCCCTACTTGTGTCCTCTCCCTGGCTCTGAGGAGCCACCTTTCTGTCTTGGGTATTTCTGAAAGAGAGCCTCAATATATGCTCTGGCTTGGCTATTCGAGGTCTTCCTATCTGTGAAAGGTATGCATCACCAGACCTGGTTCTCTGGAGTTGGGATGGTAGACATGTAACAACAAGTGCAGTCATCGATTTAGAAGGATTATCGCAAACTTTTAGTCCACAGCAGCTGATTCTTTCTTTCTTCATATTTTTTATAGTGCAAATACTGTACAGAGGGGTTAAAATTACATGGGCAAAATAAAGAGTACATATCTTATCAAGCATTGTAGCCTCCTCCTTTGATTCCCCTTCCCATCCCATCCTCTCCCCATCCCCCTAACCGACCCTCCACCTCCACTTAACAAAGTTGTAAAGTTCATTTTCGACATAGGACTTGTACATCTAATTGTTGCAATGGGCCCATCTGTAATCCCTGCTTAAATGATTTTCTTTCCCTTCCCCTCCATAAATTATAACAACATAAAATACAGTGAAAGCAGGGATTATACCGTGGGAGAGGACATAAAAAGCAACAAAAAAATAAACATAAATGTACTAGAGAAAATTGAATGAAAGTAAAACTTTTTGAATACATATCTTAGGGTTCATTTCACAGACACCAACTTATCTGACCTTTTCTGCTTGAGTCGGACATACACTAGTTATTGCAAATAAGGAAAACCATGGGACCTATGTTTCTTTGGGCCTGGCTTACTTCACTTAATATAATTTTTTCCAAGTTTTTCCATTTCCTAAGAAATGGAGCAATGTCATTCTTTCTGATGGAGGAATACAATTCCATTGTATATATACACTACATTTTCTTGATCCATTCATCTACTAAGGGGCATCTGGCTTGGTTCCAGATCTTAGCTATGGTAAATAAGGTTACAATAAACATAGTTGTGCTGGTAGCTTTAGTGAGGTCTTGTTTGTAAATATTTGGGTAAATGTCCAAGAGTGGGATTGCTAGGTCATAGGGGAATTCTATATGGAGAATAGAGAAACCTCTATACTATTTCCAAAGTGTTTGAACAAGTTTACACTCCCACCAACAATGCAGTAAGGTTCCCTTCTGTCCACATCCCCTCCAGCATCTGTTGTTATTAGAGTTCTTGATTTTTGCCATTCTAACTGGGGTGAGGTGGTATCGCAATGTTGTTTTTATTTGCATTTTTTATGGCTAGAGAGGTTGATCATTTCTTCATGTGTCTATTGGCCATCCTTCTTTCCTCTTAGTAGAAGTTTCTCTTTAACCTTTTAGCCCACTTATTTATTGGGCAGTTGCTTCTTTGAAGATTTATTGTCGGGGAATTTAATTTTTTTGAGTTCCAGGTATATTGTAGATATGAGAACATTTTCTGTTGTATGGCTAATGAAGATTTGCTCCCAATCCGTGGGCTTTCTATTGATCTGGCTATCTATGTCCTTTGCCATACAGAAGCTCTGCAATTTCATGCAATGACATTTGTCCAAACTTTCGTTGATTTGTTGTGTTTCTGGGTCTCTATTAAGAAAATATCAGCCTGTGTCAAAGAGACCTAGGATTTTTCCTAATCCATCCTGTAATGTTTTCAGATTGTCTGCTTTGTCGTCGAGGTCTTTGATCCATTCGGAGTTGATTCAGGTTCAGTGTGATATATAAGGATGTAGCTTGCATTTTCTACAAGTAGTTAACCAATTTTGCTAGCAACATTTACTGAAGAAGCTGTTTTTCTTCCATTGTATTTTGTTAGCTCCCTTATTGAATATTAGAAAGCTATAGGTCTGTAGGTTCTCTCTGGGTTTTCAATTCTGTTCTGTTGTTCCTGAGGTCTGTTCTTATGCCAGTACCAAGCCATTTTGATTACTATTGCTTTGTAGTAGAGTTTTAAATTTGGTATTGATATTCCTCCAGAACTATTCCTTCTGTTGAGGATTGTTTTTGCTATTTGGGGTATTTATTGTTCCCTATGAATTATTGGATTGCCTCTTCCATTTTCTTGAAGAATTAGGTTGGAATATTGATAGGTATCGAATTGAATTTGTAAAAAGCCTTGGGAAGTATTGCCATTTTCATGATGTTGATTTTTCCATTCCAGGAACATGGGAGATTTTGCCATTTTCTAAGATCTGTTTTGATTTCATTTTTCAGGTTTTTAAAGTTTTCATCATAGAGGTCCTTCAGTTCTTTGGTTAAGTTAATTCCTAGGTATTTTATTTTTTGTGGGGCTATTATGAATTTAGTTGCCTTCCTAATTTCAGCCACACTTTCCTCATTGTTGGTATCCAGAAAAGCCATTGGTTTTTGAGGGTTAATTTTATACCCTGCTACTTTGCCAAAGTTTTGAATCACCTTGAGTAATTTGGGCGTGGAGTCTATGGGATTCTCTAACTACAAGATCATGACATCTGCAAAGAGGGAGAGTTTTACTTCTTCTTTCCCTATTTGGATCCCCTTTGGGTTTTCATCTTGCCTTCTTCCTGTAGCTAGGAATTCTAATACTAGATTGAAGAGAAATAAAGAGCTTGGACATTCATGTCTCGTTCCTAAGTTAAGAGAAATGGCTTTAATTTTTCACCATTGAGTATAGTGCTGGCTGTAGATATATCATATGCAGCCTTTATTGTATTGAGGAAAGTTCCATGGATTCCTAATTTTTCCAGAACCTTCATCATAAAGGGGTGTTGGATCTTGACACTTGCCTTTTCGAAATCTGTTGAGATAACCATGTGGTTCTTATCCTTGCTCCTGTTGACGAGATGAATTATATTGATTTGCGTATATTGAACCAGCTTTGCATCCCTGAAATGAATCCTGTTAAATGATGAATTGTTTGAATGAATTGTTGAAGTCGATTGGCCAAAATTTTTTAGAGATATTTTGCATCAATGTTCATCAAAGAAATGGGTCTATAGTTCTCTTTCTGTGATGAGTCCCTGTCTGGTTTGGAGATGAGGGTTATTGTGGCTTCATAGAATGAATTCGGTAGTGAACTTTCTCTTTTAATTCCATTGAAGATTTGAAGGAGTATTGGTGTGAGCTGTGTTTTCAAGGCCTTATAGAATCCTGCTGTAAAGCCACCTGGTCCTGGGCTTTTCTTAGATGGGAGTTGTGTTATTGCTGTTTCTATTTCAATGCTTGATATGGGCGAGTTAAGATGGTTTACCTCATCCTGGTTTAGTTTCGGCATGTCAATATTTGCTAAGAAAAGGTCCATTTCTGCCAAGTTCTCAAACTTATTAGCATAAAATTTTGAAAGTATTCCTGTATAATGTTCTGAATCTTGGTTGTTTCTGTGGTGATATTTCCATTCTCATCTCTCAGTTTATTTATTTGGGTGTGTTCTCTTCTTTTTCTGATAAGATTTGCTAAGATGGTCAATTTTGTTAATTTGTTTCAAAATAACAACTCTTTGCTTTGTTGATTCTTTCTATATTTTTTGGATTCTAATTCATTTAATTCTGATTTAATTTTAATTATTTCTGTCTGTCTACTGGATTGGGGATTATCTTGCTGCTCTTTTTCAAGGACGCTCAGATGTCTTATCAAATGGTTGGTTTCAGATCTCTCCATTTGGTTGATGTAGGAGCTCAGAAATATAAACTTGCTCCTGAGTACTGGCTTTGTTGTGTCCCAGAAGAGTGAATAATTTCTGTGTTCATTTTTTTGAATATCATGAACATTTGAATTTCCTCCATGAATTACAGGACTTTCTTTGGTGGCTTTCGGTGTTGAGATCTAATTTTATTCCCTTGTTTTCTGAGAGAATGCAAGGTATAACTTCAATGTTTCTGAATTTGGACAAGTTTGTTATGTGACCTATAATGTAATCTATTTCAGAAAACATTCCATGTGCTGCTGACAAGAACATGTATTCTGATGCTAATGGTTGAAATATTCTGTAGATGTCTGTGAAATCTAGTTGATCTATGCAGTTGTTTAGATGTGTGCTTTCTCTGTTGAGTTTTTGTCTAATTGATCTATCTAGTGGGGAAAATGGTGTGTTAAATGCACCAACAATTAATGTCTTTGTATCTCTGTGGGATTTGAGGGAAAGTAGAGTTTCTTGGATAAATTTGGGTCCTACGTTATTTGGCAAATAGATATTTAGAATTGTAATATGCTCCCAAAGGAGGGATCCCTTAATTAGTATGGAGCACCTTCTTTACCTCTTCTCACGAATTTAAATTTGAAGTCTATTTTATCTGATATTAGGATTGCAACTCCCGCCTGTTTATGGGGGCAGTTTGCTTGGTAGATTTTGTTCTAGCCTTTCACATTGAAAATGTGTTTGTTTGTATGGGCAAGATGTGACTCCTGAAGGCAACAGATAGAAGGATCCTGCTTTTTAATCCAACTAGATAGTCTATGTCGCTTAATTGGAGAGTTAAGTCCTTTAATGTTGAGAGATAGGACTGATAGGTATTTGGAAGTTCCTTCAATTTTATCCACCTTCTTGGGGGCTGAGGCAACTGGGTTCTTCCTGAGGTTATTGGATTCTCAGTTTGGGTGCAATTTCTTGTCCTTTACTGTGGTCTTTTTGGTTTTCTATGTGTAGGACGTCTTTAAGAATGTTTGGTAGGGCTGGTTTGGTGGAGATATATTGTTTCAATTTTTCTTTGCTATGGAAGATTTTTATTTGACCTTCATTTATGGAGAGTTTATCGGGGTACAGAATTCTTGTTTAACAAACTAAAGCTACCAGCACAACTGTTTATTGCAGCATTATTTACCATAGCTAAGATATGGAACCAACCCAGATGCCCCTCAATAGATGAATGGATCAAGAAAATGTGGTATATATACACAATGGAATTGTATGCCTCCATCAAAAAGAATGACATTGCCCCATTTGTTAGGAAATGGAAAAACTTGGAAAAAATTAAATTAAGTGAAGTAAGCCAGGCCCAAAGGTACATAGGTCCCATGGTTTCCCTTATTTGCAATATCTAGTATATGTATGAGTCAAGCGGAAAAGGTCAGATAATGTGATGTCAGGAAAATGAACCCTTAGATATGTATTTTAATGTTATTTTCTCTTTCATGCATGTGTTTCTAATGCATTTATAAGATTATCTCTTTGTTGCTTTGTATGTCGCTCCACCACAATATAACCCCTGCTTTCACTATATTTGATGTCAGTATAACTTGTGGAGGAGATGGGGAAAAACCAGTTGTTTAAGGATACAGGTGGACCTGTTCCAACAATGAGAAGTACAAGTTGTCATGTCCAAAAGAGCTTTACAACGTCGTTGTGGGGGGGAAGGGGGGAAGGAGAAGGATTGGGATTGGAGGGGAGGGGGGAGGCTGGGAAGGGATGTGAAGGGTCAACAAAGGAGGAAGCTGCAATGCTTGGTAAGAAATGTACGTATTATCCTGCCCATGTAATTGTAACCCCTCTGAACAGTATGTTCACAAATAAAATAAAATTAAATTAAAAAAAGAAGAATTATTGGTTGATAGTTGTTTCTCTTTACGGCATGGCATACACAATCCCAAGCTCTTCTTGCTTTAGTTGTCTGTGCTGAGAAATCTGAGGTGATTCTAATTGGTTTCCCTTTATTGGTGATTGACCTTTTCTCCTTGACAACTTTAAGGATCTTTTCCTTGGTCTGAATTGATTCTGTGTGGATTATAATGTGACAGTGGGATGTTCTATTCTGGTTTGGTCTATTTGGAGTTCAAATAGCTTCTTGTATTTGAATAGGCCTATCTTTTTGCATGTTTGGGAAGTTCTCTGCTAGGATCCTATTAAACAAATTTCATAGACCATTAACTTCTGTCTCTGTCTTCTACTCTACAGCCATTATCCTCAGATTAGACCTTCTGATGGTGTCTTCCAAGTGTTGAATAGATTCATCATATTTCTTGGATTTGTCTTGGATGGTTGTATTTTCTTTCTCTATAATATCTAGGCTATCTTCAATCCCTGAAATTCGATCTTCTGCATGGTGTAACCTACTATCAAGACTTTATACTTTGTTTTTTACTTTTTTTCTTCTAGTTGGTCGGTTTTGATGGCTTCAAATTCTTTGTTGGAGCATTGTTTTATATCTTGTATGAACTTCTTTAATTCCTTAATTTAGTTTTCAGTGTTTATTCTCAAATCACTTAGTTGATTGGTTATTCCCATTCCTTCTTTTGGTTCCATTCAGCATTACCTTTGTGGTCTCCCTGACTTCTTTCAGTTCTCTGTTTATGGATTCCATGAATGCCTTTAGTGATCTTTCTGCATTCTAATCCATCTCTTTCAATTCCTGTATTTCTCTTTGCTTAGCTTCTTCATGTTCATGCAGTTCCTGTAGTTCTCAATGATTGATCACAGTCTTCTCACGACATTCCTTTATTTCTCTTTGAGTGTTCTCAAGCTGCTCATGCAATTCCTGTATCAATCGTTGGGTTGCTTCCTCACGCACATGATATTCTTGCATTAACCTTTGTTTTGCCTCCTCTCTCTCCCTATCATGCTTATTCAGAGTCCTTTGCAGGTTTTAAATATTTTCATTTACCGTGTTTACCAGTAGTGTTTTTAGAGTTTTTTGGGAGCTCTCGTCTGGATTATTCATTATCTTTTCTGTCCCCTGATTATCATCAGTGGGAGTTGAGATACCTGGACTTGCCGTTTTTCTCTTGTTTTTCCCGGTTGCTCTGCATATTTGAGATGTATGTAATGCCAGTTTTGTGCTAGCACACTATTTTAAGGCAAGCGTCAAGCAAAGTCTGTATTGCAAAGTCAAAAATCTGCAAAAATCTAGTTCAAAAGATATACCTATTCAACATCAAACAACTACGTATTAATGGGCTACGAACCACAAAGAAGAATTTGGCAAACAGAAATTATTAAGTTAGGGAGAGATATGGATAAAATAGGCATATAGGGATGTGGAAAAGCTGTGGGAGAGTTAAATCAATCCTAATCTCAAACCGGGAAATAGGTTGGGCAGAATGATAGTAGAGAGACACAAAATAAGAAGAAAGAGAAAGAAAAAAGACAAGGAAAAATAGAAAAACAAAAATTAAAAATTAAGAAATGCAACACTTAAAAATTATGCAAATTGACAATGTAATATTCAGAGAAGAACGTGGATAGAATAAGAGAAGGGGAGAGATAAAAAGGAGATGTGAAAAACTTGAAAATAAAAGTGCTTAAAATGTTATATAAGTATAAAGAGGTACTACTGCTATTAAGGAATTTAAGTCTAGTAGGTTTTAAATTGAGTAATAAATTTCTGGATTAAGCATGTACATAATGGTGTTAAAGTCTAATAATCAACTATTGATATATCTGAGGATGAGCAGAACAGCAATTATGTCACGCAAAGAAGAATGAAAAAGAAGAAAAAGTGAAAAGAATTAGAAGGAAAGAAAAAAGGATCAAATGGTCAGTACAGCTAAACAAAAAAATTTTTTAAGAAAAATAGTACACACATATATACCCCTAAAATTAAAATTATAACAGGAAGAAAAAAAGTTAATAGAAAACAAAAAAATTAAAAGTTAAAAATTAAAAATTAAAAAAAAACTTTTAGAAAAAAAATTTTTTTATAAAAGGTCCAAAAAAAGAGTTCTTTGATTTTTTTGGGGGGGAGATGGGAAGATCCTGTCTCTCCCTGTGTCCTTAACCTGTCTCTTGTTGGAGTCTCTGGTCTGCTTGTGGTTTTTGATTTTCCTGTGGCTTGAATGGTTTCTTAAGTCAGTTTGAGCAGGCAGAAAAATCACAGCAGACGATTCTTGACCACAGGTGAATCTCTGGGTAGGGTCACAACCATGGAACCTCAATCTCCTCACAAGACAATTGTGAGGAAAAAAGGATTTATACAGAGGTATCTCTGGAGCATGACTAGGCACAGAGAGAGTGGCCTAAAGAGAAGGTTCTCTGCAATTCTGTGAGGAAATGTCAGGAAGATACCCAGAAAGGGCTCAGGTGGGCCCTGTTATTAATCGTGCAACAGATGTGGGATTATCAAACAAAACATGGCTCTCTTTCATCATTACCCTATCCACATGAGGAAGAGGATCCTTCACTGTGTTGAGTTTTGCAGCTGGAGAAACCAAGGCACAGAGAAGCAAGGTGACCTACTTATGACTTCAACTTCCCAGGAAGCTCTGCCTGACTTTGCTACCATGCTCCCTAGGACAATGGGTGCTATTCAGTCCACTTCTTGTGTTAGGAAGCTCACTTCTTGTCAGTCGTGGGGCTGGAACTCTAGGCATGGGCGCTGTTCCCGAGAGCCTCAGCAAAAGCCTAGTGCTATACCACTTGTGCCCAAAGCACTACTTCTGAATTTCTGGTGGTTCTTTGGAGATAAGAGTCTCACAGACGTTCCTGCATGGGCTGGTTATGAACCATGATCATCATATCTCAGCCTCCTGGGTAGTTAGGATTAGAATTCTGAGTTACCTGCACCAGACTTAATTGTAATTCTGACTTTTTTCTCTCTCTTTCCCAAGACCTGGTTGAATGGGTGCTGGAAGAGGGGGTCCAGCATCCCCATGTGGATGGAACCCAAGGTGGCCCTCTCATTCTGGAGGTGGGCTGTGGGTCAGTAGCTGTCTTGCTAGCTTGTTGAAAGAGATTCATGAGATAAGCCCTTCTGTTCACTGGCTAGACCGTGACAGTTATTCATTGTCCATCCAGCCTTACTAGACTTATTGTATTGTATGGCTTTCTACATCATTTTCTAGCACCTGGCCAAAATAATGATATATGGTTACAGAATGAAAATGTAATGCAATCTTAAGAAAGTTATTTAGGGCTCTGGGAATTTGGCTTCATGGTACGGTGATTGCCTAGAAGCCATGAAACCCTGAGTTCATTCCTTAGTAATATATTAAAAAACAAAACAAAACACTGGAAGTGGTGCTTTGCCTCAAGTGGTATAGTGCTAGCCTTGAGCTAGAAAAAAAAAAGCTCAGGAAAATTCCCTACCCTGAGTTTAAGCCCTTCGACTGGCAAAAAGAACTAAAACAAAACCAAAAAAAGAACATTTAGTTAGTAAATGCAAAATAAACAACCCATACTTGGAATATATAATTGCTTCTTCCATACTGACACCTGACAACAGTCCCTAATTTAATGTACTTTACTTATGTTAGGATACAGTGTTGAAAAAAGTTTTGTTCATTAAGTCACAGCAATTAATGCCAGGAATGTGCTTAGATGTCAGGTAAAGTTTAATTCTGGAAATTCAATGATTCCAGGATTTGTGTCATCACTGCTAATCACAAAGAGACGTGTAGGCTAAGTGTGATTTTGAAATCTTTTTGGTGAGTTATGGAACCAAAAATGCAGAGGCTAATTAATAGTTGTGAAAGAAAATAAGGAGTAACTCCAGATAGAAGGAATAAATGATAGTAATTAAGGTATACCAGAAACTGTTCTAGAGAACCATTTTTGGTTATTGAAGAACTTGTCAACTAGGCTTTTCCTCATTGCTTTTAGCATTCTAAATCTCATAGGCTAGCTCAAAGTCTCTGTGTGATAAATGTATCTCCTACTATGCTATTCTTACATACCTTATCTCTTTTGTTTTCTAAAAATCTCATTCTTTCTATATTTCTCTATGAACATTTCCTGATACTAAATACACCTATACAGATGGCAGAGGATGCTAATGTAAGGGTCCTAAAGCTCATCAGTCATTAATGTAACAAAATGGAAAAGGAGGACATATTTATTGCTACTTCAATTTTTCTGAAATGCTGAAATGTAATCATTTGGTTAAAATTTCCATTCTTTGTCTACACAGTGTCATTAAGTGCACATAAATGCAAATATGAGCCAGGTGCTGGTGGTCTACACTTGTAATCCTAGCTACTAAGGAGGTTGTGCCCAGAGGATTGTGGTTCAAAGCCAGCCTTGTCAGGAAAGTCCATGAGACCCTAACCTTCTATTAACCACCAGAAACCAGGAGGTGGTGCTGTAGCTAATCACCCAGGAGCAACGTTCAAGCCCCACAAGAACAAAAGTGGTGAAATATGACTTTAAGTTTCCCCAAAAGGAACGACAAGATCAATAATCTTCCGAACCCCAAAAATAATTCCAAAATGATTCAGTGCACCTACTTTTGCTGAGTTATGTTATGGATTCTTTGCTGGACATATTCTCTAAAACCAAGTCGTTTAAGTAGGGATACAGGTGGACCCATTGCAACAATGAGATGTACAAGTCGTTATGTCGAAAAAAGAACTTTACAACATTGGTGGGGGAGGAGGATCAAATGGGGTTGGAGGGTATATGGGAAGGGATGGGAAGGGGAAACAAAGAGGAGGCAACAATGATTGATAAGAAATGTACTCTTTATCTTGCCCATGTAATTTTAACTCCTCTGTACGGTATGCTCACAAAAAAGAAAAAAATGGTCAAATATTAGCTTTAAAATAAACTTCATCTAATATTTCTCATTTGAAAAGAGAAGACTGTACAGTTGATGTCACTTGGCTTTCTTACTATCTTAGTTCAAAGCCAACCCAGGCAGGAGAGTCTGTCAAACTCATATCTGTAATTACACAGCAAAAAGTCGATAAGTGGAGTTTTGGTTTAAGCAGTAGAGTACTAGATTTGGGGGCTGGTGAGCATGAACAAAAACTGTTCAGGGACAGGGTCCAGCCTCTGGCTTCAAGCCCCAGAACTAACATAAACTAAACAAAAAAGCAAAGAAAAAAACCAGATATTTCATTGGGACCCTCCTTAAAGGAGTACTGGTCTGAGAAGTGGCACTGGATGCTCTTTTGGAATCCTTATTGCTCTGGAGAACTCAGGACCATACTAAAGGAATTGATAACTGACTCCTGCAATAAGAGAATCATGTCAGGAGTGAAATATCCATCCATAAAACACTTTAAATCCTCCATGTCTTTGTTTCTTTGCAGTCGAATTTTTTTGGGGGGTCCAGTCGTGGGCCTGAACTCTGGGCCTCGGCGCTTTACCTCAGGTCTTCAACTCAAGGCTAGCACTCTACCACTTGAGCCACAGCACCACTTCTGGCTTATTTTTGCTTATGTGGTACTGAGGAATCAAACCTAGGGCCTCTGGCATGCAAGGTAAATTCTCTACCACTGAGCCACCTTCCCAGCCCCAGCAGTAGAACATATTTAATACAATGTTATTTCCTTTTGTTCTA
Source organism: Dipodomys merriami (assembly GCF_024711535.1). NCBI lineage: Eukaryota > Metazoa > Chordata > Mammalia > Rodentia > Heteromyidae > Dipodomys > Dipodomys merriami. Next base: position 244,030 of record NW_027202311.1, read on the forward strand.
TGCTGGCCTTAAAATGGCACATTATTTCTTTTTGTAATTCTCTCAACTAGATGTTTACAGAAACATTATATATGAGTAAAAACACACTAGAAAAAGTCAAGGACAGAGTTTTCTTCAAGCCTTCGGATTCTCTTCTTTTATAGTAAAAAGGAAAGCACAAGTTTACTTGAACTTTGTCAATCCTCTATGTTCCATTCCACTCCTGGAATCAGTTTCCACATCCAGTCACAGTTACTTCCAGGAACAATCTATGGTGATGCTTGAGGTATAGTGAATGATTTCTGGCTTCACTGAAATAACACAAGGACACGTTTGGACCTGAAGTAACACGAGTTTCAGAGACAACTTAGTAAAGAGAAAATATGAAATTTATATTGCTTAGAAATACATGATCCATGAGTATATTGAGTTCAAACTTTGTAAATTCTCTGTAAATTAAGGCGAATTTTAAAGGGGAAGAAGTTTCTCAGATCTTTTTTTTTTTTGTGAGTGTATGTGCTGCACATTATTTCCCAAGTGTACATTAATTTGTTAACTCATGTTAACTATAGCAATAATAAGAGAAAGAGAAATTCTGTGTTTAAGTATAAGAGCTCAATACACTATAGAAGACTCTACGAATAAGACCACATTGAAACAATAAACCCAAGTCCAGTATGTAGATTTATGAAAGTGATACAAAGAAAGCATTACTTTTACGTGGAATAGGAAGTATGAGGCCACTCCCTTTCTAAATCACGCTTGCTAATGACAGAACTTTGTAGAACGTAGAATGGAAGAATAATTCGGTTTTCAATACAAGTCAAATATAAGAGCATGGACTTAATTGGGGAAAAAAAAGTCCATCTTGAGAGAGCAGGGATTATGCTAGCTATGAACTGGTAGATAAGATCACATTTTTTCTTTCCTTTACTTATATATTGTTTGTTGATGGTGGTCTTAGAACTTGAACTCGGGGCCTGTGCACTGTCCCTCTGTTATTCAGCTCAAGGCTAGTGCTCTACCACTTGAGCCACAGTGCTGCTTCCAGTTTTCTTACAGTAAATTGGAGAAAAGAGTCTCCGGGACTTTCCTACCTGGGCTGGCTTTGAACCCCAATCTTCAGATCTCACCACCACCCAGCTTAGGATCACAATTCTAACAGTGTACACTCAGCATATGTAATGTGTATGTTCATCTATCTTTATATGAATTCTTGAGTTAAAAATCTGCGCTACAGCTTAGACTTTACACTCACAAAAATGTTTGTAGTTTAAAATTTGATTCTACTGGATAAATAAAACCTAAGAATGTAAAGGAATCTAGAAAGTTCAATTTGCATCCAGCCTGGGCAGAACAGTTTTGAGAAGCTATAATTAACAAGCCAAAAGCTGGATTGGAAGCATGGCTCATGTATTGGAATACCAGTCATGAGCAAGATTGCTGAATAAGATTTTGAAGCTTTTGCATACATACATACAATCATACACATATATACAGAGACACTTATATGTGCACACACAAATACACATATGAAGCAACTCTCAGAATATGTAGAAAAGATAGAAAAAAATAGAAAATATGTCCTGAGTAAGACTAGAATCAAGTGATAATTTTTAAAATTAGAAAATCCTCAAGCGAACTTTCTTCAAAAAAGTTTGAGAAAATTACATAGATAGGGATCAGATATATTAAGAGAGTCAAGTAATCAATATTAAAAGGATTAGATCCATGGAGAAATGAATCAGAGTCCTCGCAGGTGCATTTGGAAATGTTCATATCCTGTGTCAAATGTTAGAACATCTTCGAAAATAGTACATGAACAGTCTGAGAAGTTCAGTGGATAATATAACTGGGGAAGTTCACAATTGCTAGTCTATATCTAGATTAAATAAACCAACAATTTCCTGGGAAGATGGCTCAGAGGAAGAGTGCTTGCATTGCATACATGAAGCCCTGGGTGCCATTCCTCAGCACTACATAAGCAAAAAGAAAAAAACCATAAGTGGCTCTGTGGTTCAAGTGGTAGAGAGCTAGCCTTGAGCTGAAGAGCTGAGGGAAAGCACCCAGGCCCAGAGTTCAGGCTCCATGACCGGATCCAAATATAAATAAATAAATAAATAAATAAATAAATAAATAAATAAATTTATAAATAAACCAAGAAACCATGGTGGGGCAATGTGATACAAGCTTTCAATTTTAGCACTCAGACTGACAGGAGATTAGAGACTGGAATTACATAGTGATAACTTCCCTGGACCAGGTAGTATAATTTTGTCTTAATAAAAGAAACCAAACAAGAAAGGAATACGCAATTGGAAATTTGGGCTAATTTTGTCATTATGTTTTGAGAAGTCGTTTCCTATTGAAATGCAACTCATATATAATCCTCAGTTGTGCTTTTAAGTGCTCTCTGCATTACAGAACATTCCTAGATGCAAAACGGCTCATGATTCCCATCTAAAATTTGCAAAAGTAAGTAATTATCATTCTGTTAGATTCCAAGGAAAGGATGAAGGATTAAAAAGCTTAAGCCTGGAGGAAAAGCAAAGTTCCATTTAATGTAGGACTTTATAGATCTTGCTAAATTAGAGTTTAGACTTCAAATAAATATTTTGGTTTTGTTTGTAATTTCATATTCTATAGGATACTACAAAATTCTTTTTAAGTAGCGTGTTTAATTGACAAATTTACAAATGTTTCTTGCATTCTATTTGCCTAGCATATTGTTTCAAGAGAGTTTTAATTACAACTCAGTTAATAGATAATTCCAACAGTTCCTGTATAAAATGATAATGTAAATAATGTAGACCGAGTTGCCATGAAATGGATATTAATTTATAAATTTAGAAAAAGAGTGGGTTTTTGAGGCTTTGGTATAACATTTTATGAATAGAATAATTGTGTGACTTCTTCTTTCTTCTACCTGTATGTAACACAGAAAGCAATTTCCTTAATTACATGCCTCTGTATACAACCAGAAAAATGCTAGGTTTGGAGTTTGTTTTTATTTTTCTTTTTGTTTTATTGCTTTGTCATAGGGCTTGAACTCTGGACCTAGGAACTCTTTCTGAGCCTGTTAAGCTCAAGGCTTGTGCCCTACCACTTCAAGCTCAGTACCACTTGTGTCTGGCTTTTGCTGAGAAGTTTATTGGAGATAAGAATCTAGGGAACCTTCCTGCCTGGGTGGGCTTTGAACTGTAATCTTCCGATCTTAGCATCCTGAATATCTATAATAGTTAAAAAGTATAAATATAAATAATATTTGCAAGAATACCAGTGGAGGAAAAATGATGCAACCCAGTTTATTGTGGTGTAGGGCATCACATTAGCATAGGTGTAGTATTTATTCCAATAGAAATAAGCTATTTGTGATGTGAATTATGGGAATTTTGAGGTGCACCCTACAAGTTGGAAACTGTTGGGCTAGGATGACTTTATGGCATAAATTTTGGGATTGATGGTCATAAAAATAATAGCTTAATCTGATAAACAATTGCTTACTCTTGAAGAATTAATTATAACCGATACTTCATAGTTTTACCAGAATGTGGCTATTTTTCTGTTCACTTCTCAATCTGTAACACCCGATTGGAAAATGCATCTATGGCAGAATTACATAACATGCAAACAGGTACTATTTTGAATCTCTCAGGTATGAAATGTTCAGAATTTGAAAGTGAGTAGTTATTAGTAGTTATTATTTTAAGGAACACACATATCCTGTCCTCTTAACAACTTATTTACTTTTAAATGTTATGGGTTTCTATAGAATTAAACGGTTTTCAGTTTTAGTATGAGAAAGTACTAATTTATTCTTTTTTGAAAATATTGGCAATTATATTGTGAAAATATTGTCAAGTTATATAACATTCAAGTTGATAGCCCTCTGATAAAGAAGAGGCTATTAATTCAAATTAGATGCCAAATAGTACTGATTTTTAAAAAGTTACTACATGAAGAATAATATTTACTATACCAATACAGTGAAATTTTATTTAATGCAGCTTATTTTTTAAATTTCATTTTAATGTGAAAGTGATGTGCAGTGGGTTAGTAATTGTAAGGCAGTGAATACATAACTGTTCAAACTTGTTATACCCTCTCTCATTTTTCTCACAGTTTTCCTTCACCCCGAAACCCCTCACAAGTTGTAATGTACATTTCCAACATATTGTCTTCTGAGTATTGCTATTGCATTGGTTTTCCTTTTCTCCTTTGTCTCGCAAATTTGTTGTTCCTCTTCCCTTCCCTAATTAAGGTAAATGTATACACAATACCAAAACCAAACACAATAGGAGATAACCCATAGGGGAAAAACCCAAGGAAAATAGAAATCACATAGTACATTAAAAACAACAACTGCAAATAAATATCTCTGTCCATATCTTGGAGTTCATTTTGCTCAGGATCAGCTTATATGTTCATATATATGCATAACAAAGCCACTGGAAATAATAGTTTCATGGATACTATATCATGAACACAACATGTTAACTGTTTTTGATGGTAAAGGTGGAATTAGGATTGGTAAATTCATGAGTCTGATAAAGGAATTTCAAAAGAGGTTTAAAACTATGACAGGTAAATTTTAATTGTTCAAACTTTTTAACTTAGCCTATTAAAATTTAAAATTGCCTGGGAACATAGGCTTTCATGCAAAGAAATCCATGGAGACTTACTTGAGAGGTAAGATGGCTCATTTTCACACTAAAAAAACAAGCCTCACAAACAGTGCTGTAAATCCTGTAGGTTAACATGAGAATTGTCCTTAACCAGGAAATATCTTACTGTGAGAAAAAAGGTTGTAGTGGAATTTAAACTGTTTTTTTTTTTAAATAAGACATCAAAATTTGTGAATTGACCTTTAATTAATAAACAGTAATTCTCTTATAAAGATAATTTTGGTCAAAATATTTAGGTAGAAAGTGCCCTTCAAAATGAAAGAACGTATTGAGTTTACACTTTTCTGTTTGTAATACGTTCCACAATGTCTTTGCAAGTGAAGCACTGAAACACAGAAAAAATCTGATTGTATACTTCAAACCAATGATTTCACATTTCTAAGTAGATAAAAAATATAATATCCTCATTAACATGAGATAGTGAAGACTTGTCTTATTGCATAAGACAAAAAGTTTGAGGATTAGAAAAGAATTGAGCAAATTGAAAAGGTAAAAAAACGCGTTCTTTGAAGCCCTAGCTAAGGATATTGGCTTCAGCAGTGGAGGGGGACAAAACTTTTTGATATAGATTGTCTTAATGTTTTTGCTACCTAAAGTGATTTTACAGAGCCTATTTGGCTCAGTATAATGCAAAACAAATTGAATGAAGACATGAAAATAAATTCTACCTCCAAATAAAAGAGTTTTAAAAGAGAAACCATGAAGATGTAGCAGTGGCGGATGCAGTATAGTCCTTCACCTTCACTAGACTTGAAGCCAAGAAGCTGTGATTAATTGGAAATCAGGCAAGAGCTAAGAGGGGACATAGAAGTAGGAAATAGAATTATTGTCCTTTGCATGATCTTGTATTTAAAGAATCCCATAGACTCCACTCCCAAATTACTCAAGCGGATTCAAAATTTTGGCAAAGTAGTAGGGTATAAAATTAACCCCCGAAAATCAATGGCTTTTCTGCATGCCAACAATGAGAAAAGTGTGGTGGAAATTAGGAAAGCAACTCCATTTGTAATAGCCCCACAAAAAATAGAATACCTAGGATTTAACTTAACCAAAGAAGTGAAGGACCTCTTTGATGAAAACTTTAAAATCTTGAAAAAGAAAATCAAAACAGACCTTAGAAAATGGCAAAACCTCCCATGCTCCTGGATTGGAAAGATTAACATCGTGAAAATGGCAATATTTCCCAAGGCTATCTAAAAATTCAACACGATACCTATCAAAACTCCAACCTCATTCTTCAAGAAATAGAAGAGGTAATTCAAAAATTCATATGGAACAATAAAAGACCCCTAATATCAAAAACGCTCCTCAACAGAAAGAACACTGCTAGAGGAATACCAATACCAAATTTCAAACTCTACTATAAAGCCATAGTAATCAAAACCGATTGGTATTGGTATAAGAACAGACCTCAGGACCAATGGAATAGAATTGAAAACCCAGAAATGAACCTACAGACCTATAGCCATCTAATCTTCGATAAGGGACTTAACACAATAGAATAGAATAAAGACAGGCTCTTCAGTAAATGGTGCTGGCAAAATTGGTTACCTACTTGTAGAAAACTAAAGCTAGATCCTTATCTATCACCCTGCACCAGAATCAACTCCAAATGGATCAAAGACCTCGAAGTCAAAGCAGTCACTCTGAAAACATTACAGGATGGAAGAGGAGAAACCCTAGGTCTCCTTGGCTGAGGCTGAAATTTTCTTAATAGAGACCCGGAAACACAACAAACCAAAGAAAGTTTGGACAAATGTGATTGCAAAAAGTTGCAGAGCTTCTGCATGGCAAAGGACATAGCTAGCAAGATCAATTGAAAGCCCATGGACTGGGAGAATATCTTTAATAGCCATACAAGGGACAAGGGTTTCATATCTAAAATATACTTGGAACTCAAAAAATTAAATCCCCCAACAACAAATCCTCAAAAAAACAACTGCCCAATAAATAAGTGGGCTAAAGACTTAAAGAGAAAGTTCCCTGAAGAAGAAAGAAGGATGGCCAATAGACACATGAAGAAATGCTCAACCTCCCTAGCCATAAAAGACATGCAAATCCAAACAACATTGAGATACCACCTCACTCCAGTTAGAATGGCAAAAATCAAGAACTCTAACAACAACAGATGCTGGAGGAGATGTGGAAAGAAGGGAACCTTACTTCATTGTTGGTGGGAATGTAAACTTGTTCAACCACTTTGGAAAGTAGTATGGAGGTTCCACAAAAGACTTCACATAGAGCTCCCCTATGACCCAGCTATCCCACTTTTGGGAATTTACCAAAATGTTTACAAACAAGGCCACACTCAAGCTACCAGCACAACTATGTTTATTGCAGCATTATCTACCATAGCTAAGATATGGAACCAACCTAGATGCCCTTCAGTAGATGAATGGATCAAGAAAATATGGTATATATACGAAATGGAATTCTATACCTCCATCAGAAAGAATGACATTGCCCCATTTGTTAGGAAATGGAAAAACTTGGAAAAAATTACATTAAGTGAAGTAAGCCAGGCCCAAAGAAACACAGGTCCCATGGTTTCCCTTATTTGAAATATCTAGTATATGTGTGAGTCAAGCGGAAAAGGACAGATAATGTGATGTTAGGAAAATGAACCCTTAGATATGTATTGTAATATTTTTTCTTTCATGCATGTGTTTCTAATGCATTTATAAAATTATTTCTTTGTTGCTTTGTATGTAGCTCCACCACCGTATATCCCCCACTTTTACTATATTTGATGTTAGTATAACTTGTGGAGAAGATGGGGAAAAGCAAGTCGTTTAAGGATTCAGGTGGACCTGTTGCAACAATGACAAGTACAAGTTGTCATGTCAAAAACGAGCTTTACAACGTAGGTGCGGGGGGGGGAGGAGAGGGGGAAGGATTGTGTGGGGAGGAGGGGGGAGCCTGGGAAAGGATGTGAAGGGTAAACAAAGGAGGAGGCTGCAATGCTTGGTAAGAAATGTATGCATTATCCTGCCCATGTAATTGTAACCCCTCTGTACAATACGTTCACAAATAAAATAAATTTAAAAAATAAATTAAAAAAAAAGAAGTGTTGTCCTTTGTAACAGACAATGTAATCCAAGAAATGGGTGATTTAACTCTATTCTTCTCCATACATCTTGTTGAGCAAAAGCAAGACCAAGAGAAAAATAATCTATTGAAATAATTTTGCAAAGAATAATTTCACTTTTCCTGATATGGTATCTAAGGAAAGTCTTAAGAGAGAAGATAAAAGTCGTAAGAGTGAAGATAAAAATGGATTATTCTTTAGTTTCCTCTAAGCATCTTGTTAGCAAAATATATCTTTGAGGTTAGAATTTATTGAACCAAAAAGGGGTGGAATACTTATTTTTGTGGGCACATTAGACACAAGAAGATTTCAAGGTAAAAGAAAAAAGAAAAAAAATATAGCTAAATATTTGTGATTACAGGTTCTTGGACTGTTTTTTTGGAGACAAAGATTTGCATTAGTGTTGGTCTTCATTAACATAGTTGTTGGGTTTCTGTGTCAACCAAATGAAAAGGGGAAGTTTAATGGACTCATTTGGACAAGTAAACAGCATGATAGAAAATAATGGCAAATAATATTTAATGAATTATTTTGAACAATTATTTTGCGAGAACGAAGAAGGAAAGATATAATTCAAAATCACTTGACTTTATTAAAAGTATGAAAATAGAGTAGTGAAGAGATCGAGAGAAAACAAAGAGGACTGCTTTCTCTCCAGTGGAGTAATAGGTTCTTGATCTTGTTTCTTCCATTCTGTTTTCACAAGCTATCAAGTGTGCCTCAGGACTCGAGTATCCAGTTCAAAGAGCATTCACAGAAGAAAATATTTGCAGTAGATACAGGTGAATTATAACCTTAGACAATCTATTTAAATCTGTTTAAAATTCTCCCCTACCCCAAATTGCCCTCTTTGAAAAGCTTTGTTTGCTTTTCCAAAGACTGACCTTCATTAATGATTTAAAATTTTTAGAGGATATATTCATACTCTCTAGAGATTGCTGTTTGGTTGTAATTTTTGTGTGTTTTTGTTTGTTGTTGTGTTTTTTAACTGAATTTCAAAAGGTTGTACAAGTGTGTTACAATTAAATGTGTCCATCAAATTGTCTAACGCTCCTGGATCAGAGTCACTCCTTCTATCAATCTGAACCAACCCTTTCTCCAAGATTCATTTCAGATTTACCGCTTTCTTTATTACATGTGTACATTGAGTATTCTAGCTTTACTTGCCCATTGTTCTATTTTTCATTCATTCTATTTCTTTACTATTGTTCTTCTCTGGTTTCAATTTCCTGATATTCATTCTGTTAAACTTCCTGTTAATTCTTTGAAAGGTTTACATACATTCCGTGGAGTTTCAATCCCACATATACTTGAACTGATGTCAGCTTATATTTCCATAATTCATTCATCTGCAATAACAAATTTGCAAGACTGGAGATGTGAAGCACTTAGACATGATTTTATTCTCATTCATTTGGAAGATTAACCTTTAGTCAGCAAGAAAGTTTAAAAATGACTTAGAATGTATTCCTAACTACTAGTTTTTATAAATGGCTTTGTAAAATATATGTGATTATTTTATTTTACATAGGATAATATTTTGTACTACCTATAAGTTTTGGAAAAAGAAGAAAACTAAAATTTACTAGTGTAGAGGAATATGATAATAAAAGAAGACATATTTTATGTTTGTCACATCTCTGATCAGTACCCATATGCAAGACTTAAAGTCATATTTCTTACTATGTTAGACAGATAGGGAAAACATAAAACAACACATGATAAGGCAACTCTTAGTGACTTTTTAAAAGGTACGTTTTTATGTGATGAAATTTATTACCTAATATTTGGGTTTGAAATATGGGAGGCTGATCTATTTAACATATTTCTGGAAGGCACCTACTGAACAACACAAATGGTGGGGGTACTCTTTCTACACTTTAATGAATGAATTTGTTTGGTATTGGTGCTGGGTAAGTAAATCAACTCTATTGTAACTTGCTTCCTACACTTGAAAACCTTGTAATGTCACTATCATCTACTTGTCAAGTGTTATTTTGGCAAATGTGATTTTAAATAGTTTATTTGAAAATGAATATACTTTCAGGAGATTAAATGTAGGTTATCATTGGTTTGAGAATGACATTTTTATACTACAGAACCTAGTTTTCTGAAGTACCAGTGTTTTGAATCACTAAGTATCTTCTTAATGGTTTTCTAAATTAAATTTGACCTCTAAATCAAGTTTTCCTAGCCTTGGTAGAACAATTATGGATCTATCATTCCAGAAACTATTTTTTGGCCAACTTTTGCTGCACTGAAATCTTTCATTAATCATTAGGAGAGGGGTATTAAAAATAATCTTGTTCATTTGTGATTTTGTTCACTCATATGGCCTGGTCATCTGTAAATTGAAAGTTTGAACTACAGTACTTTCTCTCATATTTAGTGATCTCATCTTTCATTTCAAGTTTCATTGCATTTCACAGTTGATTACTGCTAATTCCTATAAGGAATTGGGGCCTTGAAATATATTATAGGACATGAGAAATGAGATTAGTCTTCAATTACTTTCTGTTGGCATGTTGCATGGGCCTAGGTTAGAAGTCTTGCCCTTGTTATCTGATGATGCAGATAACTTGAACCTGGTATCCTAGGACCCGTGGGTCCTGCAGAAGAATAATAGCTTTTAGACATTATATCAGCAAAATTTGGGTATAATCAGTAAGTATGCTTCAGAAATATGGAGAAAAACCCTTTGGGACCAGCGAGTTAAAACAATAAACAGAGCATCAGAATAAAATCCTTTATGCATTAGCGGAAAACAATACTGTTATTTTACCATGTGAATTCAGAAGACAACAAACACTTAGAAGGTATCACAAGTTTATACCGAAGACATTGCATTGATACTTTTTATATTCTAATTTATATTCTAAACCTAATTATTTATATTCCAATCTATTTATGAGAATAAATGTAAATATATTTGTCAAACTATCAATTCTAATAAGATTCACTGTGTGAAATTTAAAATCAGTACATATAAATATAAAATATATAAGTATATATAATATAAAAATTGTTTTGCATTGTTCTGTTGTGGTTAGGGTATAAAGGCAACTCTGTTTTAAAGTATTATTCCATTATCTCTACCTCAGTTTTTGGTAGAGTTAGACTTAAAACTTTACCATTTGTTGATTTACAGCCTAGAGGCAAGAGGAAACACTGTGATTAAAACATTACCAATTTAAGGCCTAATATCGAGGAGAAACGTATGGACTTCTCCAGGAGCTATGGACATATTTGGTGATAGAAAGTCCGTAGTGTAAGTTCCTGCCTGGTTGGATGATAGACAGGAAAGGACAGTAGGTAATCATGCATATGAACAATTTTTTCACCTTCTTGGCTTTAGCTACTTTTGAAATGATAAGTATAGTAAACAATTATATTTTGATAAAATACCTTCTATTCTGAACAATTCTGACAGAACTGTTCATCTCTCTATGATCTCTTGTAACTAAGGTTAGTTTTGTTCCAGTAGACAATCTATGCTGTCAGGGTAAGATATTCTGATTGGTCTGTTCCTACATGGAAGAAGGGTAAAGGGTCAGCTAGACATTTGTGCCAGCAAGACCTCATTTGGGAAATTTTAAGTTGCACAAGTTTAGAAGTAGCTCTTAAGCAAGGCTTACTTTGAATCCATTAGCTCCACAAAGCTAACTCAGTTGTGATAAATAAATACTTGAAAAGCAATCACCTTTGGACTTAGCTGTAAAGGCTTCAAAGTATGATCAAATTTAAAATGAAGAAGACAAAATAGTCATTGACAAAAAATTGCAAATAAAATAAAATAAAATAAAATTAAAAATAAAATTAAATATAAAATTGCAAATGTGAGCAATCTACCAAACAATGGGTTTTTCCCATTATACAAAGAATTTTAGAGAAATAAGATCAATAGCATATTTAGGAACAATAAGGGTTCCTTGTTATAAATATTCAACCATGGATATATGCCTGTAGGAAGATTCCAACATTAAGTACTTAAATTTAGAGGATACTACATGTTTCAGCAGCAGGTCTACCCAAATTACAACAATACAGAGATTAACATGGCACTTGCAGAAGGATGATATGAAAATTTGTGAAGTATTCCATATTTTTCATTCTTCAAATGCAAGAAATGAAAAAAAGTTATTAAAAGGTGATTACAAAAACACAAGTGTAACAAGACCTGTAATTCATAGAATTAAAGGTTAGTTTGACATCAGTATATTAAATCTTCACCTGAGAAAGGCCTTTACATATCATAACCTTTACAAAACTTGAAATTAGTTAACATTGTCATTTTATCCCAAAGAAATAAAAAAATACAAGGACCTAGGAAAAAAGGCATCTTAAATTTTTCTATATGGAATGCAATCTGAAAGGACACATTAATGAACATATACATTATATAACAATGTAGAATTCAAATTATTATATGTAGGAGCGAATTAAATAGATTATGGACATTATACAAACATATATACTTTTTTCAGAAAAATGCCATGAACATCTATAGTGTCTATACTATGCTTTTCAAAAGATGTTAAAATTATTTCTGATTCAAAAAAATCACAAACTCTCTTGAAATCATTATAGATGTATACAAACAACTCTTGAATACATTTTGACATCAAAGTCAGACAATTCACTTGGAAGAATACCATGGAATCCATGAATTTTGAAAGTAAGATATTGCTGTTGCTTTGTATTGTGAAAAAAATTGTAGGGACACAAAGGATGGACTGGCATTTTTGAAATTTAAGACACTTAACCATACCATTACAACTTAGGAGAAGAATATGTACAGTCTTCCACAACTTCAAAGAGGTAGTAATACTTACTTATCCTTTTGGAAATATCAAATGCAGTTTCTTCCAAGTTGTTCTTCAGACCTGGTTTCATATAATGGTTCCACAGAAGGAGATACAGCATATTGTTGTTATTTCTATTCCCAGCAGCGAGATGCAAGGGGGTCAAGAGACCTTTAGTTTGGGGACTGGTATCTGCATCATGATGAATTAAGAAAGAAGCCACTCTGGTATTATTCCACATATAAGCACTGTGCAGGTATGTCTAGCCATTCAGAATTATTGCATGAATATCTGCCTTAAGCTACCAACTCATGGACAATGTCTAAGTGTCCACTCTAGGCTTCCCGATGAAGAGGGTTATACTCATCCTCATCCCTAGTATTCATCTGGGTGGCCTTTTTGGAAAGTAGTCTCCACACCATAGTATGCTGAATAATTTCTGGATCCAAAAGAGGAAATTTTCTTGGGTCCTACTCCATTTTTTTCTTGCAATTGATACTATTCCTCACTTTTTCATCTTAATTCCTGTCTTCATCAGAATTGCCTAACCAGAGACTTTGAGTGCCAGGGGGAATGAGATGTCCATGTTTTTCCCCAATAGTTCACATTGGTTGAACTGGTCAGAAAAATCTGATGAATTTTCTGCATATATTTATTCACCATGATTTTTTATTTTATCTTTTTCCATTTTTACTACTCGAAATTATTCTAACTGGAGAGTAGGGAATTTAGAGAGAGCAGAGGAAAGATTTTCCTCAATATTCAAAGGTACAGACTGAAAATGAGGACCAGTGGTGTCTTCATGTGCAGCTTATTCTAGGAATGAGAAAATAGGAAACAATGCCTTCTATGTAAATGATTTGGGAAATACAATGTTCTAGTGTGAGAGAACTCACTATTCAACATATGGACTTAAAGAGCTTTCTAATAGCTTTCTAATGTTAGTATTTAACATTCGAAAAAATGTAGAATGCAATAGTAAAATAGAAGTCCTTTGTATGACTACCTAAATTCTTGTTTTTTAAAAGATATTTGTTGTCATCTAAAAATACGCCTATCTATTGTCTTCAGGTGATTTTGATGATTGAAGATGCTTAATGAGAAGTCAAAATGTATTAGTAGTCCTTTGCTATCAATTAAATTTCACTTTTTCTTCTTGGAGGATATAATGATCAAAGCAAGCAATCAGCAAGCAATCGTTCAGAATCATGCTTCCAGTGCAAGTGAATCACCAGTAAGTAATCCTCGATACCATTATCCACAAAGATTTGTCACAGATACAATCACCCTGCCCTCTCTAGCTGCTTTCCTAGCCTGGACCTATTCCTTCATTGTACAGGAAAAGTGTGATTCAATAGATTTCAGTCAGATCTGTTAGTAGAATTATCAAGTATTTAGATTCTTTTTTTTAAAATTAGCTGTGGGGCATGAACTCTGGGCCAGGGCACTATCCTTGAGCTCTTCAAATCAAGGCAAGCGCTCTACCACTTGAGCCACAAAACCACTTCTGGATGGTGCTGTTTATGTGGTGCTGATTTGGGAAATGGTAGAGCAGAAAGTGAAATGATGCAACCAAAAATATAAAAACAAAATAAATTAGGATAATTATGGAGCAATCATATTGTCTATGAGAACCATGAAAGAGAGAGAGGAAAAGAGATACAGATGTGCAATGACCTAGCTAGCCACAAAATCCATGCTTCTAATCAATTTACAGAGCAAACAATTTTTTTAAGAGATAGAAATAGAATATATGTATTTACTTGAAATTAGTAAATACATTTTTAGTAGCCTACATAAAGAGTCAGAGCTTTGACCAAATTACAGACAAGAATCTTAAACCTTGGGCTAGGATGTTGGCTCAGTGGTAGAGTGCTTGCCTTGCAGCTTACTACAGTGCGGAGAATACTTTCCAAAAAGGCCACATATGAATAATAGGGATGAGGATGAGTAAACTCCTTTTCATTGGGAAGCCCAGAGTGGAAACCTAGACATTGTCCATGAGTTGGTAGCTCAAGGCAGATATTCATGCAATAACTGTGAATGGCTGGACACCCATTCACAGTGCTTATATGTGGAATATATTGCAACAGCACACACACACACACACACACACACACACACACACATCATCATCATCATCATTATCATCATCATCAAATTTCTTCATAAGTATTTTTTGCGTATGGTCTTAAGAATAAATTTACATTATTAACTTGAATTTCTGACAGGACAATATCATCACTGTACATCTTGGTTGTATGCTCTCAGTTTTAAATTACTATTTAAGTATGTGCATTAGATAAGTATAGAGAAAAGTAGGAGCCACTCCGGTGGCTCAGGTCTTTAATCCTAGCTAATCAAAAAGATGAAATCTGATGATTGTGCTTTGAAACCAGACCAAGAAAAAAAAGTCCATTAGATTCTGATTTGAAAGTAACCACAAAAGCTTGAAATGGAGCTGTAGGATAAGCATTAAATTGCTAGCCTTGAGAAAACTAAAACAAAAAAAAAATAACAAATTCTGGAACAGAGTCAGGCCCTGAGTTCAAGCTCTAGTATAAGCACCAAACTAATGAATTAATTAATTAATTAAAAATAAATTAAGTGGTCGCATGTGGAGAGGCAGGTAAAATGTAACAATCGTGGACACTGGATTATGTATTATTTTGTAATAAGGCAAGTTATCATTTTTCCTAATCACTAATATTTTATTTGAACTTTTTTGTACAGTAAATCCTGAATTTGGCATGCATGTATATGTGTTTATAAATGTGCGCACATGTGTGTGTATATGCGTGAGTGTGTGCATTTGCAATGTTGCTTGCCAATGTGGACAGAGTGAGGCTGAAAAGAGCTGTGTTGAAATATAGTTATTTATCACTGTTCCATCCTGTTATTTCAGTGGAACCACCCTTCTGTACATTTTATTTGTCAAATAATAACATCATCATAAATAAAGCATTTACACCATTAAGTTAGATAAAAGAGATCACTTTCAGTTAAAAGAGATCACTTTCAGTTCTTAGTATATATTAGGCAATAAGATACACATATAATTAGGTAGTGAATTATTGATGTAAGATGACTGTCAGTACAAAATATGTATTTGACCTCTTAAATTGGATATACTTTTAAGATATACTCATGGAATGATTTTGACCTACTCGACCAAACAAGTATTACTCGCTGGTTATTCCTGTGAAACTCAAGGTGGATAAACTCTTTCCAGATTTCTGTTGAAAATAACTTTCTTTGTAAGATCATATCTATTCACACTAAGATAATAAACCCCGTATTTTTTAGGTTTGAATATCCCATCATATTGACTGAAAATCAGTATTGTGGATATGTTTGTTAGATATACATTGCAAAAACAAACAAAAAGCATGTGTCACCTCCAGATTGTGGATGCATTTGAAGTTGTTTTGTACATACAAATGTTTCTTCATTAATTGTTCTTTTGTGGGAGTAACTATCACAACTTTAACAAATAAGGCTTTTTGAATATCTTTTCCAATATAAATAACATCCCAGAGCAAGTCTTGCAATTTCTGAAACCCCTTTGAATATTTCAATGTTATTTCAGTTCATTGACTATACAGCTAAAAGCATTTCTGAAATAAACATTGTTAAAATCTGAAAATGTTAATGGATATAAAGGCTTTTTATGCATCATTTTATGAAAAGCCAGTTTTTATGAAACTAAAAGATATAGAATAAAAGAATGGAAGTGAATTGGGTGAGCTAATTATTAGTATAACTTTGTTTTCTATTAGCACAATCCTTTGAACGTACATGATGAAGTTAAATTATGTGCTTTTTGACACTATGCTTCAGTTATTTTTAGAATCTTTGTAGTTATAAGAGTGAATTTGTAGTATAAATAAATGTCTTTGAAAATGATTAGGATTAATCTTGTGTTTTGTGTCCTACTCCCCCAAAAATGAGTTATTTTCAAGTGTTAATAGTTTATAATTGAATCTTCAGTATCATAAGAAATTTTGAAAAATGGATTGTGCGGGGAAGATGTAGTCGCCTCTTCTGCCAACCTGCCCTTTGCCTCCGCACTTCTCTGGGGCCAGCAGCAGCCCGACCAGGGGCCCGGGGCCGCAGGCTCAGACAACGGCCATGGGCTTGGTGTCCAACCAGCAGTTGGGAGGTGGCTTCGCCAAGGCAGCGGAGAAGGCACCCGAGGAGGCGCAGGAGGATGCCGCTCAGGTGGCTGAGGAGCCTCAGCTGTTGCACAGGGCTGGCATCTGTAAGTAGTTCAATGTGCGCAGAGGGTTCGGCTTCCTATCCATGACAGCCCGCATCAGGGTAGCGCTCGACCCCCTGGTGGACGTCTTTGTGCACCAGAATAAGCTGCACATGGAGGGCTTCCAGAGCCTGAAGGAGGGAGAGGCTGTGGAGTTTACCTTTAAGAAGTCTGCCAAAGGCCTAGAATCCATCCAAGTCACTGGGCCCAGTGGGGTGTTCTGTATTGGGAGTAAGAGGTGGCCAAAGGGGAAGAACATGCAGAAGAGCAGATCCAAAGGAGACAGGTGCTACAACTGTATTGGTCTAGACCATAATGCCAAGGAATGCAAGCTGCCACCACAGCCCAAGAAGTGCCACTTCTGCCAAAGCATCAACCACATGGTGGCCTCCTGTCCACTGAAGGCTCAGCAGGTCCCCAGTTCCCAGGGAAAGCCTGCCTACTTTAGGGAAGAAGAAGAGATCCACAGCCCTGCCCTGCTCCCTGAGGCCCAAAATTGAGCCCCCAGAGTCGGGGGGGGGGCAACTCTAGCTAGCAGGAAGTTTCAAGGAGCAGGCATCAATCGGCAAAGTGGAGAAAGTTGGAAAATGGATTGGGTTGGCGAGTAGCTGGCTCTTCCATACGTCTCAGGCCAGGATGTCCCAGTATCATCCCATCTTCTCTTTTGATGAGGGGAAGGGGTGATGCATAGTAATCCCATCATGATCTATCCCAATTCAAGTGAGGGGCTTTGGGGGAACCACTTGTGAAACCTGCGTACTTTATATGATAATCTTCACCTGACCTACATGCTTCCCCTCCCTCCCCCCCAGCCTTCAGCTTCTAAAAGTGACCCAGATTGGCAAGTTGTTCCTTTAAAGAAGGATGTGTCCAATTTCTCTTGCCAGGGTGTGAAACAATTAAGCACCAGTCCAGCAGATCCACGGGCTCAAATCCCCAAGGTGTAGTATCCCGGGTAGGAGGACCTGTCAGGAGCAAGGCAGGGTTGTTTTGTTTTGTTTTGTTTTTTGTCTCTCCACCACCTCCTCCACTCCACATCTTGTTTCCTCATCACCCTATCTTGAGCTGTAGTGCTGGGAGAGCTGGTCCAGGCATTGGGTTGTGATGACAGGCAACATGGGTGACTAGGGAATGGCTGCAAACCTGCTGCTCTGAGCTTTTCCCTGCTCCCACCCCCATTTCTGGGCCAATGTGATTGTAATTTATTTGTTCCCTTGGATTACTGCACCTTGGGTCCCCGCTTTCTCCAGGATGCCAAACCTGCAATATCTGTGTGAATGACGTATCTTGTGCATTTTAACTTTTTTTTTCTTATTATAAATATTCTGGTTTTGTATTTTTATATATTTTCATCTTAAGGCTCTCATTCCTGCACTGTGTTCTCAGGTACATGAGCAATCTCAGAGATAAATGGCCAACAGCTCCAGGTCGGCATAGCAGGAAGACTTTGTTGTTTTTATCACCATGGAGAGCAATCATTTGGAGGGCATAGCCTATTGAACGACTTCATTTTTGCCAATTAGAGCTGGCTTTTTTGCCATAGGGTCCTCTTGAAACCCCCTCAACACTTGGAAATGTTTCATGGGAGACTAGGTTTTTAATTGGGTTGCCCCATGACTTGTTCTCCTTCTGCTGGAAGAATGGAAATTAGTCTAAACAGGAAACGGTGGTTCAGACAAGGTAGAAGACGACCAAAGAGGAAGCCAAGGTTAGTAATGATTGTCTAATCCTATGGCTCTGCGACTTGTTTTCTTTCCATATACTATATCTATCCTTTACTAGGTTAGGTTGGGATTACTGTGCAAATAACTGTATATGTATTTTTTTTCCTCTAAGGAATGGGAATTGATATGTTTGGATTTTAAGACCACAGATTTGTGTCCCCCTTCTACTAGCCATGCAGGGATGGATCTATAAAAAGCAAGGACCAAATCCTCAGTCTCGGCTTCCAGGGAAACCCATAAGTGTAGGCCTCTCTCTGGAGCCCGTGTCCTGCCCTGCTGCATAATTGTTCATAGTGTTGTGTTAGCTAAAGGACAAAAAGGAGGTTTACAAGCTGTGAGATCACCACAAACCTACCTCATGTGTTAAAATGGGACAAATGCAATAGAATGCATTGGGTGATGTGTGTCTGATCCTAGTTTCTTGTCTTCCCACAAATGCTGCCCCCTCTAGTTAATTGTATTTGACTAGGCTCTGTAGGACTTTACTGAGTTTCTGAGTTGGTCATTTGCTAGATGGCCTAGTTTGTGTAAATAATAATATGTGGGTCTTTTCTCCATGTTCTTTTTGGAGTTTTATTGTTTACAAACTTCTTTTAGAATTGAGAAAAACAGCCAAAGCATCTTTGACAGAAGGTTCTGCACTAGACAAAAGGATCTGAAGCTAAGTTGGGGGAACTTCTAAAGTGAGGATCTTGAACCAGTTTTTCTTTTGTTCCCTCACTTCCCCTATTTCCCATTTTGGACTAGATCTTCGTTGGTAAAAATAATAATAAGTCCCTATCCTCTAACCTTTTCTCCATCAAAAGAAAACCTACATGCCCATACACAGATGACTCTTGGAATGTCTCTTCAACTTTTATGTGACTTATGCAAAGATTCTGAAGACGCTAGTGCTCCAACCTCTCCACCCCCCCCTACACACACACCTTGTTCCCAACCTGAGTCCATGTTTTTTTAAACGTAATTCTCATCAAATATGACATTTGTGACCAAACCTGCTTGTTCTGTAATACTAGAGAAAATCAATTGGGCTTTCCATGTAGAAAGTGGGGTCAGGAGACCAGGAAAGGGAATATGAATGTATGTTAAAGTCACTCAGGAACTTGTACACAGGTGCAAGAAAAGTTATGTCAAAGTGGCCACAGATTGTTTAATGGGAGACGAATGTAACGCCATGTTTACTGCTAGAAACCAAAGCTTTGTGAGAGAACTTGAATTTATGGGGAGGGAGGCTGGAAAAGTGTGTACCTGTCTGTCCTTTCTCTGATCCCTTCAGACTAAAGCTTCCTTGGGCTTTTATGATACCAGTACTGCGGTGTTTTATTTCATGATTGATTTGTGCTGTACCCGAGTACTTCCTTTCCCCCTTTCTAATAATTTTTTTAAACACATAATGACTCTTCCCTTACCTTTCTTTTCCTGGGAAAATACAATGAAGAAATAAATAAATGAATACTTAAAAAAAGAAATTTTGAAACAATGTAGTATTATTGATGTCTTTTTTAGGGGGTGGAGTCTGGTAGTGGGGCCTGAACTCTGGGCCTGGGCGCTGTCCCGCAGCTCTTCAGCTCAAGTCTAGAGCTCTTCCACTTGAGCCACAGCGTCACTTCCGGCTTTTTTCTTTTTGCTTATGTGGTGCTGAGGATTCGAACCCAGTGCCCCATGCATGCATGGCAAGCACTCTACCACTGAGCCACCTTCCAGCTCTTTATGTCTTTTTAAACCAATTGTATTCAGAAGTTGGAAAGGCTTTAATTCATGCTTAGGTCTTGTTTTCTATGATTTTTTTTGGTCCGGTCATGGGGCCTGAACTCTGGGCTTGGGCACTGTCCCTCAGCTCTTCAGCTCAAGTCTAGTGCTCTACCACTTGAGCCACAGCGCCACTTCGCGCTTTTTTGTTTTTCTTTTTTTTTTTTTTTTTTTTGCTTATGTGGTGATGAGGAATCGAACCCAGGGCCTCAGACATGCAAGGCAAGCCCTTTAACCACTGAGCCACCTTTCCAGCCCTGTCTATGATTTTTTATCCTCTCATTCCTAACATTAATGATAGGTCAGTCTGCATTTTTGGGTACATGAAAGGTAAAATATTTATCTGGGGTCAAAGTGATTTTTATATCAGTCTTGCTTTAATAGCATTTTAAAGTATACCTTTCTCTCAAAATGTTGGGTATAAAAAGCAGTCAAAAAACTTCTAGGGCTGGGAAGGTGGCTCAGTGGTAGAGTGCTTGCCTTGCATGCCTGAGGCCCTGGGTTCGATTCCTCAGCACCACATAAGCAAAAAGAAAAAAGCCAGAAGTGGCGCTGTGGCTCAAGTGGTAGAGCGCTAGCCTTGAGCTGAAGAGCTGAGGGAGAGAGCCCAAGCACACAGTTCAGGCCCCACAACCGGACCCCCCCAAAAAATTTAAAAAACCTTCTAATAGTAAACAATTTAGGTGAGCTACAATGTGGAAATGATTGGTCCATAAGACATGCAGTCTCTTTCCATCAGGAATTGGGGAGGTCATTCTTTCAGTAAGACAGTGTTAAACAGAGGTAGGGTCCCCAAGCAGTGCAGTGTTGAGTGAAGGGATAGAATATGATTTCTGCTATTTTGACCTAGAAATCAAGAAAGTTATTCTTTAGCAGTTCCTTTCACCAGAGAGGTATGTATTGATTATGAACTTTGAGTTTTCATATTACAGTTACCTATTTTCTAACAAAGACAAAGTGAAATATTATGAGTGTACACAATAATTATGGGAAATTTTCCTCGAATTTGTAGACTAAGTGCTAGTATTTTAGTCATGAAATAGAATGAGGTTAATTGATATATTCGGAGATGGACCTCAGGCTAACACTTACCATGTGTGCAATGTTGTACTAGTAATTACAACACTGAAGACTTCACTATCATCATCAGAAAATTAAAAATGTAAGTAGTTCCACTTTATGCAATTATTCTGAGGATTAAATTAGATACCAAGGGTAAAGTATTGGAAAAACAAACAACTAGCATTTGGCAAATTCTACCTGTTATTTTATCATGTGATGAATTCTAACATTTTTACTCTGATTTTATATTGTGTCTATTTATGATGTACAATGTGATGTATTGATATTCATTGCATTGATCATTTTTCTGTCACTATAAGGAAAATACCTGAAAAGAAAATTTCTGAGGAGGAAACTATTATATTGTTTCATGGTTTAAAAGAACACAGTTTAAGATCTCCATTGTTTTTAATTATATTTTTATTATCTTAACTAGTTGTACAAAGGAATTTCCATTCTATAAGTCATGTTTTTATGTACAATGGATCTTTATATAACTATTCCCTACCCTTCAGAATCTCACCAGACTTTAATTTTTTCTAGTTTCATACTATCTGCATTGAATATTTTGTCTTCACTTTCTTCCTCCATAACTCTCTTTATTCCTTCCCATTCACTTCCCCTCACATCTTCCAAGTGATAGTTTCCCAGTATTAATTTTGTTGGATTAAAAATTTAATTTGATAAAAAATGACATCATTTAAATATTCCTCTGCAAATGGCATGATTTGGTTAATATTGCTGTGTAAACTTGTATAAAGTTCTAGCTTCCAAATATGAGACAGAACATGGGTCCTTTTTGTGTCTGGTTCTGATTTAGTTTACATATTTTTACATCTATCCATTTCATTGCAAATAACGTAACAGTCTTCATAATGGATAGGTACAATCCACTTACGTATATATGACACACTTTTGCCAACCATCACTCCGCCAAAGGGCATCTGGGCTGTTTCTATAACTTGGCTACGGTGAATAGTGCAATAGTGAACATGGTTGTGAAAGTGATTTTACTGTAACCTTTTGGAAGAATTCATCACTATCTTTCTGGGAGCAGTCCTCTAACTTGTTTTCCAGAATAAGCACATCCTTCCCTTCATCTCCATCACAACGTTTTGCAAGTCCTCAAAAACACACTACCCTATATAGGTCTCAATAAGCTAAAAGCACACAGTGCCCATATTCTTTCAATACATTTTTAATAATTGTACTTATAATTTACGGAACACCTTCTATGTACTTTCCTGTTGTGGGAATGAGAGACATAACAGACTGAAAGTAAGAAATATGCATTTTAGTTAGCTATTATCATATTTAAAATCTTTTTCAGCTCTAACTCATAGCCTCGCTTACTATTATTTTAATCTTTATATGATTACTTCATCTATCGCCTAAATTATAACAGGTGAGTTAAATACAAAGGCAAAAAGTGTGGTTTGATTTTGACACTCATGTGTGAGGATGCACAATATGGGCAAATAGAAGGATTGGAATAAATAGCAGTTATCCTTTTTGCTAAAGTAGAGATGGTTTTCCCAAACTGATTCTTACAATTCATATTGCATTCAACAAAAAGAAACATGTAACACTTCTCTTTGTTTTGCTCCTTATTAACTTTTGTTTCCATTTTATTTTATAATGAAGGATGATTTCATGAATCTACTGTAGATGAAAAAATATGTTGAAATATTTCTATCTATGCATTGATCTATACATACACACATATATTACACAGGTTACAATGATAATTTATAACTTCTGTAACTATACAATTTACTAAATTATTAAAAACATCGACGGCTCATGCCTGGAATCCTGTTTGCTCAGGAGGCTGAGATCTGACAATCGTGCTTTGAAACCATCCTAGGCAGGAAAGTCCATGAGCCTCTTATCTCCAAACAACCAACGGAAAATCAGAATTGGAACTGTGGTTCAAAGTATTAGAGTGGTATCCTTGAGAGAAAAAGCTCAGGGACATCACCCAGGCTCTTAGTTCAAGAACTATAATCTACCTCCAAAAATCTATTTAATTTACACCTTTGTAAGTAGAGTATTTCCATCACCCAAATGCACATCCATGCACATTTGCAAAGTAACTCTGTTTTGTCTGAAGTACCAATAAACATTATCACTAAAGTAGAAAGCATTGGAACGTAGGTTCATTCTATCTCTCTCATAGATTTTTCTCCACTCAAATACTCAAGTGTTACAATTGTTCTAATTATTTAAAATCATAGTTTTTGTCTTTATTACCTCTAATATTAGAGTTTGAATTGAGTGTTTTGTGCCACTTAAATGTGTGTTCTTAACACTTTGTCATGCCCCCAGCCCTAAGTTATCCTGATTATTTTTCAGCAAGAAACTGATCTTTGCTCTCAGTTTACTTGATGTTATTCTTCCTGGAATTAAGAATAACAGGTGCATGGCACTGTGTACAGAACTTTCTGTTCAGTCTGGGCTTTCGCCACTATCCTCACAATATTGCATTCCCATGTAGTCAGGATTTTCATAAGCTTGTCAGAGCTGATTTTTTTTTAAATCTTTCATTTCCTGCAGGTTCTTGAGTACTGAATTAATTAGTGTTTTCTTGGGTTGTTTTGTTTCATTTGAATCTCTGTGTTGAGTTGCTCCTCACATTTCCTTTTGTTTCTTTCCCTCAAGTTCTTACCTAAAGTGCTGAGAAACCAATTCTTCTTTCTCAAGATAGTCAGGGTGAACATTATTTATTCCAAAGCAATTTCAGTAACATTTAAACACCTTCATATCTATGAATGGTAAACACATGCTAAGTGCTGAGAAGGGTGTTTTTATTTTCATGGCAGCCTTTGGCATACACAGGCAGATCATGAAATATATGAATAAAATAAAACTACAGATGCATGCCTGGAGGAGAAAAAGCTATTATTAATTGTTTGACAGAGGTTTCTCTTCTAGGGAAAGAAAAATATTGCTTGGTGCAGGATTTCACAAAATCATATTGCTAGGAGGAACCTAAACTATCATCTAATACTACAGACTTAATACCACTTGAGCCACTGCACCACTACTGGCTTTTTAGTGGTTTATTAGAGATAAGAGTCTCATGGAATTTCCTTCCCGGGCTGGCTTTAAACCGTTATCCTCAGATCTTAGACTCCTGAGTACCTAGGTTTACAGGTGTGACCTACCTCAATCCTTATACAAAAATTTAAGATAAAAATGATTATCAATCTAAATGTGAGATGTAAAAACCTATAAGACATAAACGTAAAAATTCATGACATTGTATCAGTAAAGGTTTCTAAATGGAAAGCACTAGTGGCTAAAGAAAAGCAAGAATATAGTGGATTATATCAAGTGATAGCCTTTCATATTTCAAAGGACACTATAACCGAAGTGAAAGCATATCAAACAGATAGAGGGAATATATTTGTTAATGCTACAAGGTGAATTCTACAATGATTCTGAATGTTAAGTATTTTTATATCTTCTAATTCTATATAATTTTTTTCCTGAATAGGATATTTTTTAAAGAACATTTGTAAATTAATAGTCAATAATAGGAGCATATGATATAAGTTCCTCTTTAGTATCTAAGAAAAAAGAAAAAGAAAACTCACTAGTAGGACCCTAATATAAGAAGATGACACAAAATATAGTAATGCATTTGTGGAGAAATTGATAAATTCCTCATAATCATCGATTTGAATAATACTGCAATCATTTTAGCAAGCAAGTTTTCAAGTCTTAGACTTCAAAAAGAATTGTATAGGATCCATTCATTACACTTCTATGAATGTATTAAAGAGAAGTAAAAAAAGTGTTTGGACAGGGAATTGTAGTTCATTGACAGGGCACTTGAATAGTATGTATGATACCCTGGAAAAAATCCCCAAAATCAAATTTTGAAAAGACACACTATAGAGGATGTATGCTGGATAAATTCCTATAACAGAATTTTATATCTATTTTAATGTCTGTTCTATAAATTTATAGATTTCTATTTGAAGAAATGCAAGTTTGTGAAAATTATGCTTTGAAAACCTATGAAAGTACAATTCACTTCCAAAACTAAAATGTCTACAATAAAAGGAGGTTATATATTGCAAGTGAATTACATGTTAGAAAAAAAATTGTTAAAAATTCATCACACAAAATGCAGAATACCTAAAGAGATGTTTTTGGTGTTGGCTAAAAACTCTGTAGACAACAGCGTTTAAAACAAAGATGTGATTTCTGTTGATTTTGAGGGTTTTTTTGTATGTTATTTTGAGTTTATAAAGAGAACTCAATCAAATAGTCTATTTGATAACTGGAATACCTAGGAATTATGCATCACTTATAAGTAATTGATAACTTCTTCTTTTTTATTTTATTTTATTTTATTTTATTTGTGAACATACTGTACAGATTGGTTACAATTACATGGGCAGGATAATGCGTATATTTCTTACCAAGCATTGCAGCCTCCTCCTTTGTTTACCCTTCACATCCCTTCCCAGCTTTCCCCCTCCCCCCCAGTCCCAATCCTTCTCCCACCCCCCCGCTTTGGACATGACAACTTGTACTTCTCATTGCTGCAACTTTTTCTGGAAAAAACTTTTAGCAAATGACAGAAGACACAAATCTATGCATCTGCATTTTATGAAAGCCATATATTACTTGCTCAATACAGTTGCTTTTCTCTACTTTGCTAGGTAAAAAAATGTATTCTCAAGTTAAGAGCCAAAAGCAGTGAAAAGAAACAAAATACACAATCATCTTTATTTATTTGTGAAAATAACAAATGAAATAAAAGAATTCCACTTAAGGGACTCCAATATTAGTATCTATGAAGCTGTTCCTGAATGCCAAAATCCATTGAATTTTTGGAATTTCTACGAACATATAAGAACTAGAACAAGAAAACAAATATAGTCTTAGAGTGAAGCAGCGTTGCAATAATTTTCTTAATTGTTTTGAAATTACAAAAGAATTGATACTCCTTTGCTTTGGATATCATTTAAAAATGTTTATCACTTATTATAATTCAAATACCAAGCAAGAGTAATTTTATATAATCACTACAAATATCATTTTAATACTATCATAAAATAGAATAAAAAACCAGTCCCAATATTTTACTTACCTATCATTATTCTTAATTCCTAATCATTACCTAAATAACTTAATCTTTATCGATGTCTTTAGCATCGATGTAAATATTCTATAATTTTTACTTAACATTTTCCAAGGGCATGTATTCATGTTTCTAAGAAATTTTCACAGCAGTTAAAAGACGCTTTTGTGAGATTAATGTGATATATTTTGTTGTTGTGGATATTGTTTTCAAGGCCTGGGCGTTGTCCCTATGAGTTTTTATGCTCAGGGAATGCACTCTACAACTTGAGGCACAGAGCTTATTCCTGTTTTTAGTGATTAATTGGAGATAAGAATCTAACAAGTACTTTTCTGTCTGGGTTAGTTTCGAACACAATTCTAAGATACCAGCACCCAGAATAGCTCGAATTATAAGTATGAGTTACTGACACTTGGTTTGATGAATTTTAAAAAATTGTAATTATGTTCTAAGATGTTTGTTTTACTACAATGTATATCATTCTACACATAAATTTAGATAGATATATGTATATATTTCTCATGACAAATAATCCCTAAAAATGCATCTTTCTATAGATCATATATATATATATATATATATATATATATATATATATATATATATCAAATACATATATATATAAAGAGAGAGAGAGAGAGGACAGAATTTTATGCTACTATTTTTGACCTTTTTCATTTCAAAGATATATAGTCTATTTATCTAAAAGTTTCCTAGAATAAAATAATGAATATTTAAATAGAAAGTAGAATTTATTACTTTCAAGGAAATTTTAGATATGCATATGATATTGTAGTTAGATTTACAGTATATCACTTGAAAAAATTCTGTTCAAACTCTTAAATATTTCTGTGTAGTGACAGGGAGAGAGGAAGTTAATTCAAATTGGTGAGGAATTTGCAATGCTTCAAACATCCATTCCATAATTTGTTTTTTTTTAATAAGTTTTTTTTTCTTTGTGAACATACTGTACAGAGGGGTTACAATTACATGTGCAGGATAATGAGTACATTTCTTACCAATCATTGTAGCCTCCTCCTTTCTTTACCCTTCACATCCCTTCCCAGCCTCCCCCCTCCCCCCCCAATCCCAATCCTTCTCCTTACCCCCCTTACTCCCCCCCCGTGCACCAACATTGTAAAGCTCGTTTTGGACATGACAACTTGTACTTTGAAGTAAGCCATGCACAAAGAAACATAGGCCCCATGGTTTCCTTATTTGCAATATCTAGTATGTGTATGAGTCAAACGGAAAAGGTCAGATAATATGATGGCAGGAAAATGAACCCTTACATATGTATTTTAAGGTTTTTTTCTTTCATGCATAATTTGTTATAAGCACGTAGTCAAGCTATCTGATATAGTTTAGATATTTTTCTTTATTCAAAATTTTAATATGGATGCATGCACCGTGGTAACATTAACATTATTAATAAAAAGACAAATAATAACAAAATCATAGATACAAAACAGACTTTAAATAATTAGCACATATGATGCTAATAATAATTTTGATGAAGATGATGATGACCAGAGTGTATCATGATAATGACAATATTGTGATTGAAAGGAAAAAAACTTCAAACATCTTTGAAGCTACATTCCCACATTGAATTCATAGTAATAAATGGCGTTGGATTACATACAATAAGAATAACAAGAGGAGAGATTCAATATCAAGAAATACAATCACATAAACAGGTAGAGACAGTAAAAACCCTAATGTTATTCCTGCAGTCTCTCTAATGTATATTCACTTTTCTTGGTGGTATTTTTTATTGGTGTTTTTTGGGTTTTTTTTCAGTCGCTTGAGCTCAGGGCCTAAGTGCTCTCCCTAAGCCCTTCAGCTGAAAGGGAGCTCTCGACCACTTGAGCTACAGCGCCACTTCCGATTTTCTGGTGGCTTATTGTAGATAGGATTGTCACAGTCTTTCCTGCCCAGCCTGGCTTTGAACCTCGATCCTCAGATCTCAGCCTCCTAAGTAGCTAGGATTACAGGTGTGTGAAGAGCTAACTCCATTTTAAGATTAATCCCCCTGAGCTGTGCTGCCTTCAGAGTAACCCCCAAAGAGAGCTGTGCTGCCAAAGAAAAAAGTGGTTCTCAGAGAAACCACTGGTTCCCACCAACCCTGTCCACCCTTAAGGAAGAGAAGAGTTGCGCAGGTGTTCCAGCAGAAAAAAAAAAAAAAAAGAGACGTGTGATCAGGGAGGACTTAAAACCCCTGAACTTGTGAACTTGCTTGTGTGGAAAACCCCTGAACTTGTGAACTTGCTTGTGTAGAAACCCCTTAAACTTGTTTGTTTGAAACTATAAAATCTGTGCTAATTTTGAGCTCGGGGCCTCTTAACATCACCGGTTACTGAGTGCACGGAAGACCAAGCTCAAGCTTGCAATAGATGACTGTTTGCTGTTTGGATTGATCATGGACCCTGGTGGTCTGAGAGGGGGCATCTGAAAACTGTACACTTCAGTGTGAGCCAGCAGCGCCTGGCTTGTTGGTATTGTTTTTTAATAAATAAAATCATTTATTTCCACATTTTGATGGACTAAGATATAGTTTTCAACTTATGGTGATTAGTTCAAATAACATTCTCATATAGATACTATTCAATAACCAATGTTTTCCAATGATATATGAAGACTATGTTCTTCAACACATCTGTGAACACATGACACAATTTACATAATACCACTTACATACGTGTAGTTGTCTTAAAGGGACACAGGCTTTAGGGCCAGGATGTAATATTTATTTTTATCTCTGCATGAAAAAATTTGTGACTTTTTACCAACAAACTGAAATTAATTCTTTCCTTATTTGCAAGCTAAGTTGAAAAACGTGAGGACTCTTCACTTTTCCTTTTTCCTGATCTACAATTCAACAAATATATTCTTCAATATTTCTGGTAAGTTACATGCATTTACAGATGAGAAATGTAAGGCCAACAGTCAATAGAGTGAGTAAATAACGATACTAAAATTTGTGTCTGAGCACTTCACTCCGTGTGCTGACAAGGAGAATAATTTGGTGATGGAGAGGACAAATATGAAAAGACTATGGGGAAAAAGCATACATTGTAAATGGTTGTTTGAGGACTAGGTGACCAGTGATGAGTATTTGAAACAGGCTGGTGTCAGGGGCAAAAAAGGGGTAAATAGAAATCATATTAGTGACAGAAACTGAGAAAATCTTGATCATTCATCTTATCTAATGGGCAGGAGTAGAAGGGTAAGAAGAAATCTGAAATACTTCCACCTCTCTGGCTGGAAACTGTGTTAGTGATATTCCTATGATAAGGATTACTGGTGGAAAAGATGTATTTAGAAGTAAAAATTTTCTGATAGTTCTAAAATTTATGTTAAACACATACAAAGACAGGTCTGTTTAGACATCATCAAAATATCCACGACCATTAATATGAAAAAGAATAATAAAATTGGAGGCATTATTAAAGGGAAGAGGAAAAGGTAAGTTCTGACACAAGTGTGAGCAATGTGAACAAAAGTGTGGACAAGATTGGAAGAAAGAGATAAATAAGGAAACAAAAATGTAATAAACCCATATTTACAGAAGTAAAGAAAGGAAAGAATTTTCAGGAAAATATTGTAGGAAATATATTATCTAGATTTGAAAACTAAAAGGACATAGACAAGTCCAATAAGAACAGTGTTTTGGAGAAAGTCATACTGATAAAATTTTGAGAGATCAATATGAAGTCATAAAATTCTGGATCCATAAATTCAACAGATCCTGTTGATTTTAATTGTTGGGACCAAATGCTTTTATCCCAACCTTAGAAGAACTATACAGATATAACTATCATGAACTTTACTTAGAGGTATTCTGTGAATATTTTTGAAGATTTGTTTAGCCAGGAGATTATAGATCGAACTACAGCACAGACAAGCCTAATTTATCCTACAGTTCCAATGAGTGACCGATGTATCTATATCAGTTTTGGATTTTATTGAAATACCTTTAGCTATATTTGGGTACCTTAACGCCTACTCATTATAAATGTAGGACAAGTAACACCAAGTATTAGCTTGAACATACAGCTTTATGGATGGACTGAAGACTCCTCGAATTGATTCTTCTTTAGAATAGAAAATGCCTTATAAATGCATAGATTATTTCTTTGTTGCTTTGTATGTCCCTCCCCAACAGTATAACTCGTGCTTTCACTATATTTCATGTCGGTATAATTTGTGGAGGGGAAGAGGAAAAACAAATCGTTTAAATAGGGATACAGGTGGACCCATTGCAACACTGAGAAGTACAAGTCGTTATGTCGAAAATGAACTTTACATCTTTGGTGGGGGGCGGGGAGCATTGGGTGGAGGGATGGGGGAGGATGGGAAGGGATGGGAAGGGGAAACAAAGGAGGATGCTACAATGCTTTATAAGAAATGTATTCATTACCTTGCCCATGTAATTGTAACCCCTCTGCACGGTATTTTCACAATAAAAAAAAAAAAAAGAAAATGCCTCAATAGTCATTGACACATCCTAACTGCCATATACTCTTTTTAAGTCTAGTTCTTGTTAGGGATATCTCCATGCTGAAATAACCCTGTCAATCAACCTGCCACAAATTCTTATATGTGGGAAGGGCTCTTATATACTTCAAGCTTTTATTGAATGGACGAGTTCAGACATTACCCTGACCACTAGTGGTAAATGCCTAAAAAGATAATATATTGTGCTTTAATGCCTTTCTTTCATTTTCTCATACATATTGTCAAGTAGTGAAGAATTCTGATGTAACAATAATACAATGGTGACTTGTATTACCACAACATCTAGGATCTAGTGTTAATTCAGATACTTACAAATTGCTCCAAATTTTGTGGATATTTATATTTCTCCTGGGAAAACTAACGAGCTCCAAGGAAATGGCCCTAAGGAGCCTTTCAATTCTAATATCATTGTTTGTCTCAAAATGCTTTAAATTCTACACTCTCTCATGTGGGCATAGGGTAATATCGTGGAACTTTTCTCCTCAGAGAGTGAGTACTACCCTATTGCTTAACATGGACAATGTACCTTCATACATAGACTGGGTGTGCGCAAAGAAGAAGTGGTCGTTGAACAATTTTCTTAGCAGTTTTTCCAGATAAAATTGAAGTAGAGCAACTATGAACTCAAAAGGAAAGTGCAAAGAAGACAAAGGCACAAAGTAGAATGTGCCAAGAAATGCTGCAATATAATTTCAAATTATGCGCTCAGGTGTGAGGGTGTCTTCAAAGTACAGCTTCAGACAATGTACTTGGATATCTTGGGAGAAAAACTGCTTTAAACTATTCTGGGATAATTGTCTAAGTAGAAGCCCCTAACTCTGACTCCAATAAACCACAACATCATGAACTAAGGGACTATTTTTCAAGAGCAAAGTGAGAAAAAGAGGGCTCATTTCAGTTAGTGTTCAGGTTGAAGCAATGGCAATCACATAACTTT
Source organism: Dipodomys merriami (assembly GCF_024711535.1). Lineage (NCBI taxonomy): Eukaryota > Metazoa > Chordata > Mammalia > Rodentia > Heteromyidae > Dipodomys > Dipodomys merriami. Next base: position 275,933 of record NW_027202311.1, read on the forward strand.
TCTTATAAATCTTCATTTATTTTGGAGCATTAAAGTAGGTAAAAGCCAAGTAAATAGTTTGCATGTACCTAAATTAAGTGGGATGTATTCTATTGGTCTCTCTTTAACTTAAAAGTTATAGAATATGTCTTTTTATAGTCTATCGGGAAAATGATTTGCTGTCAGTTATTATTTTCTCTTCCTCTTCTTTTGCCCTACCACTTACATAATTATTATTTAAAGAGACATACTTGACCTTTCATTTCTAAATTCTTCAAAATTATATGAACTATTTCATACTTCTGGCAGCCTCCTATATCTTTCTCAAGGGAAATATTTATGTCACTACCATTTTTATCCTCTATGATATTGGATATCTTCCTGCCTAATTCAGGGTGAGATATACATTAGATTCATCCAGATATCTCAACACTCGTACCACCGTAACATCTACCTTACTTAGAAATCATGCTTTTAGAATGTTTGGGGAAGTGGCATCTCTCATTTTTGAATGACACTAAGTGATAATTACAAGCAGTCATGTTTTAAACCAATATGCCACTCAGTAGATGAACGAATTGACAAAATGCGGTTTATATATGCACAGTGAAATTTTATGCTTCCAATTCACATGGAACTGAAAAGTCTTAGAAAAATCAAACTAAGTAAAATAAACAAGACACAAGAAAGGGATTCCATGGTTTCCTCATTGGTAATAAGTAGGAAATGTGTAGGATATTACTAGCAGTTGAGCAGAATTGCTCAATAACTATGTATGTATGACTATATAAGATGATGATGAGCAAAATGAACTTCTGTATATGGAAACAGAGTTTTACTTTGTGGTTGTTGTTTTTAATGTACTATGTGATTTCTTTTTTCTTTTATGTTTTCCCTTTGGTTTATCCCCTGTTATATTTGATTTCAGTATCTTGTGTATTTTATATACAGTTATCTTAATTTGGTAAGGGAAGAGGAACAACGAAATGGCGAGACAAAGAACAAAGGGCAAACCAAAGCAATAGCAATACTCACAAGACAACATGTTGGTAAATTACATTACAACTTGTGAGGGGTATTGGAGTGAAGGAAAACTGTGAGAAAAATGAGGGAGCGGGTACAAAGTTCAACGTTATGTATTTATTACCTTACAATAACTGCAACACCTTCTACATATCACCTTGACAATAAAATTAAATTAAAAATGAGCTGCATAAAATATAATTTCACTGTATTGGTATAATAAATATTATACTATGTGTATAAACTTTTTAAAAAATGAACACTTTGGCTGCTAATTTGAATTAATTACCCCTTTCTTTATCAGAGGATAATCAACTTGAATATTATCAAATTATACAATATTTTCAAAATATATTTGCGATTATTTTGAAAAAAATATTTTAGTATTGTCTTATACTAAAACAAAAATAGTTCAATTCTGTTGAAACTCCTAACTTTTAAACGGAATAATTGTTAAGAGGACAGAGTATATGTGTTCTTCAACATTCCTATGACTACTAACTACTCATTTTCAAATTCTGAACATGCCATACTAGAGACATTCAAAACAGTACCTGTTTGCATTTTATTTAATTCTGAAATAGGTGCAGTTTTCAATGGGGCATTACATATTTAAATTCAACAGAAAAAATAGCCACAGTCTGGTACAAGGTAAAATTATGAAGTATTTATAATAATTCCTCAAGAGTAAATATTTGTTCATCAATGTTAGCTATTATTTCTATGACCATCAATTCCAAGTTTTTATGCCATAAAGTCATCCTAGCCCAACAATTTCCAACGTGAATGGTGCACCTTAAAATTTCTTAAATTCTGATCATGACAAGTGTATAACTTTTGTAATAAAAATACTACACTTCTGCTAATGTGATGCCCTTCGTATTGTGGAAAGAACACTACAGTAAACTTTGCTGCATCATTTTCCACCCAGTGTTATTCTTGAGATCAGAACACTTGCAAATAATATTTATAGTTATATATTTTATCTATAATAGATATTCAGGAGATCTGAATGTCTGCATATTAAGATCTGAAGATTATGGTTCAAAGCCCACCTAGGCAGAAAGGTTCCTTAAATTCTTATCTCCAATAAACTGCTCAGGAAAAGCCTGACGCAAGTGGCACTGAGGTTCAAGTAGTAAAGTAACATCCTTGAGCAAAAACAGGCTCAGGGACAGTGGCCAGGCCTACAAGTTAAGCCCTGGGACAAACCAAACAAGAAAAACAAAATGAAAACAAACCCTAAGCCTAGCATTTTTCTCATTGTATGAAGAGGTATATAATTAAGGAAATTTCTTCCTGTGTTATGTATAGGTAGAAGAAAAACGATGTCACACAATTACTCTCTTCATACCACGCTACACCAGAATCTCAAAAAATTGCTCTTCATCTAAATTTATAAATTAATAGCATCAATTTGTTGGCAACTTTGTCTAGATTAGTCACATTATCATGAACTGTTGGAATTAACTATTAACTAAGTTCTAATTTTACCTCACTTGAAAGAATATTTTAGGCAAATAGAATGCCAGATTCAATTGTGAATTTGTAAATTAAATTTTCTGCTTAAAACGAATTTTGTAGTAACCTATAGAATATTAAAATAAAGAAAAATATTTATTTTAAATCTAAATTCTAATTTAGCCAGGTCTACAAACTCCTACATAAAATGAACTTTCTTATTTTTCTAGGCTTAAGCTTTTGTAATCCTTCATCATTTCCTTGGACTCTAACAGAATGATGCATACTTTTTCAAATTTTTGATTGGGAATCATGAGCTCTTGTGCATCTAGTAATCTTCTGTTTTGAAGAGAACATTTGGAACACAACTGAGGATTATATATGAGTTGCATTTCAGTAGGAAACTTGACTTCTCAAAACATAATGACAAAATTAGCCCAAACTTCCAACTGTGTATTCCTTTCTTGTTTATTTTTTATTCCTTTCTTGGTTTGTTTATTGAGACAATATTATACTACCTAGTCCAGTGAATGAATCACTATGTAACTGCACTTTCTAATCACATGTCTTATTGTGACTGCTAGAATTCCTGGTTTGTATCACATTGTCCTACAATAGTTTGTTGGTTTATTTAATCTAGATACAGACAAGCAATTCTGAACTTCTCCATTAATATTTTCCACTAGACTGATGGCTCAGATTGTTCATGTACTATTTTCAAAGATGTTCTAACATTTGACACAGGATATGAACATTTTCAGATGCACTGAAGGGGTCTCTGATTATTTAATCCCTGGATCTGATCCCTTTATTAATGATGCCTTGACTTTATTACTATATCTGTTCCCACCTATGTAATATTCTCAATCTTTTTGGGGGAAATTTCACTTGAGTACTTTCTAATATTAAAAATTATCACTTAATTGTAGTCTTATAGGACATATTTTCTATTATTTTCTAACTTTTCTACACAGGCTGAGAATTTTTTCATATGTGTGTTTGAATGCATAATTGCCTCTGTGTGTATGTGTGTGTTTGTATGTATATATGTATGCAAAAACCTCAAGCTCTTATTCAGCAATCTTGCTCATAACTAATATTCCACCACTTGAGCCATTCTTCCAATGCATCTTTTTGCTGGTTAATTATAGATTGTGTCTCAAGATTTTTCTGCCTGGGCTGGATGCAAACTGAACTTCCCAGACTCTTTTACATTCTTAGGTTTTATTTTGCCAGGAGTATCAACTTTTGAACTACAAACGTTTTTGTAGCTTTGGCCCAGATTTTTGACTCGAGTTCATATAAAGATAGATGAACATACACATTACATATGCTGAGTGTACACTCTTTGAAATGTGATCGTAAGCAGGGTGCCAGTGGCTCACACCTGTAATCCTAGCTAATCAGGAGGCTGAGATATGAGGATTGCAGTTCTAATCCAGCATGAGTAGGACAGTTTCTGAGGCACTTATCTCTAATTACCCACCAGAAATCTGGAAGTGGTGCTGTGGCTCAAGAGGTAGAGCACAAGCTTGGAGCTGAAGAGTAGAGGGACAGTGCCGAGGCCCAGAATTCAGGCCCCACTACCATCAAAAAAAGAAAAAGAAAAAGAAAAAGAAATGTGATCTTGGCCACCTGTTCATTGCTAGTATAATTTCTGTTCTCTCAACATGGCCTTTTTTTTTCATCAGTTAAGACCATGGTCTTATATCTGACTGGCGTGGAACTAGAATTATTCTTCCATTCTACTGTTTACAAATTTGCATGATTAGCTACCATTATTTAGAGCTAGTAGAAGAAACAGAGTGGCCTCATTCTTCATGTTCTACTTAGGAGTAATGCTTTTTCTATATTACTCCCATAGGTCTACATACTGGCCTTGGCTTTATTGTTTCAAAGTTGTCTTATTTGCAGGGTCTTCTATAGTGTATTGAACCATTATACTTAAACAGAGAACTTCTCTTTCTCTTATTCCTGTTGTTTCTCCTTCTGTTAACTTATGTACACTTGGTTAATAATGCACAACACAAACACTGACAAAAAATGTTTCTGAGAACCTTCTTCCCACTTAAAATTGGTCTTAATTTACAGAGCACTTAGAAAATTTGAACTTAATGTACTCCAGGATAATGTTTTTTTATGTTATTGTGAAAATGGTGGACAGAAGTGTTAGAGTCACATAAGTAAGTTAATGAGTGCATTATCTAACGAACATTGTTACCTCCTCTTTTGTTTTTCCCCTGCCATCCCTTTTCTCCCCACTGCCCCAACTCTCCCCTCCCATCCCCAACTTGTAAGTTCATTTTCAACATAGAGTCTTCTTCATCTCATTGTAACAATGGGTCATATTCTATACTTCTTTCAGCATTTTATTTCCCTTCCCCTCCCCACATTAGAAAAATGTATATGCAAGTTGCAGCTCACCGACCTCAAATACAGTGGAAACGGGTTATACCATGGAGGAAGAAAATAGAAGAGAAACAAAAAAATCACATAATACATGATAGATACATTAGAAACAATACTAAGAAAGCAAAAACAAGTTGTGTCCGTATTTGGGGATTCATTTCAGTTCACATTGTCTTATACGGCCATATGTACGTGGATAATGTTTTATAAGCCATGTAAATTTCATATTTTCTCATTACTAAGTTGTCTCTGAAACACGTGTTACCTTGTGTCCAAAGATGTCTTTGTGTTATTTCAATGAAGCCAGAAATCATTCATTTTGCCTGGAGCAATACCGTAGATTGTGTCTGGAAGTAAGTGGAAGGAACCTTTACAGTAAGTAGAAACAATCCAGGAGAGAAACTGAACATAGAAAAATGACAAAGTTCAAGTTAATTTGTGCTCTCGTTTTTACTGTACAAGAAAATAAACCAAGGCTTGAAGGAAACTCTGTCCCTAACTTTTTCGAGTGTGGACTTTAGTCATAAATCTTTTCTGTAAACTTCTAGTTGAGAGTATTACAAAAGGAAACAATATGCCATTTGAAGGCAAGCATAGAAAAAAAAAGGAAATAACATTGTTTTACAATGTACTACTACAAAGAAATAAAGACATGGATGATTTAAAATGTCTTATGCATGGATATTTAACTCCTGAGATGATTGTCTTGATGCAGAAGTCACATATCCATTCCTTTATTCTGGTGCTGAGTTCGCCATATCAATAAGGATTCCAACAAGCTTTAAGGATGGGCCCAAAGAAATATGTGGGGTTTTTTTGTTTGCTTGTTTGTTTGTTTAGTTTGTTCTGCTTCTGGGGCTTGAACTCAGAGGCTGGAGCCTGTCCCTGAACAGTTGTCTTTCTTGCCCACCTGCCCCCAAAGTAGTACTCTACTGCTTGAGCCAAAACTCCACTTCTGGCTTTTTTGGTGTTTAATTACAGATAAGAGTTTGAAAGACTCTCCTTCCTGAGTTGTCTTTGAACTAAGACAGTAAGAAAGTCAAGTCACATCAACTGTATGAACTTCTCTTTTGAACCAAGAAATATCAGATGAAGTTTATTATAAAGGTAATATTTGACAATTTTTAAAAAAGAGAATATGTGCAGCAAAGAAGCCATAAATTAAATAACTCAGCAAACGTAGGTGCACTGAGTCATATTGGAAAAATTTTTCTGCTTGGGAAGATTACTATTGACTTTGTTGTTCCTTTTGGTGAAACTTAAAGTATATTTCACATTTTTGTTGGTCGTGGGGATTGAACTCTGATCCTGAGCACTCTCCCTCAGCTCTTCAGATTAAGTTGGATGCTCTGCCACTTTAGTTACAGCACCACTTCCGGGTTTCTGGTAGCTAATTGAAGATCAGTGTTTCATGTACTTTCCTGACCAGGCTAGCTTTGCACCACAGTCCTCTCGCCTCAACCTCCTGAGTAGCTAGGTTGACAGGCGTTAGCCACCAGCACCCAACTCATATTTGCGTTTATGTGCACTTAATGACACCGTAGACAAATAATGGAAATTTGAATCAAACGATGACATTGCAGCATTTCAGAAAATTTGAGGTAGCAATAAATAGGTCATCCTTTTCCATGTTGTTACATTAATGGCTCACGAGCTATTGGACTCTTATTTTAGCATCCTCTGAGGTCTGCATCGGTGGACTTAATATAAATAATTGTTAGTAGAGAAATAGTGAAAGACTGAGATTTTTAGAAAGCAAAGCAGACCAGATATGAAAGAACAACACAGAATGAGATGAAACTTATCTTACAGAGATTAAGAACTAGCCTAAGTGATTTAGAATGCTAAAGGCAATGAGGAATAAGCCTCTTTGATAACTAGTTCTTTAGTAACCAAATATGGTTCCCTAGAACATTTTCTGGTATAATTTATTTATTATTATCATTTATTTCTTCCATCTGGATTTATTCCTTCACTTCTATCACAACTATTAATTAGCTGGTGCCTTTTTGGTGCCAAAACTGACCAAAAATATTTCCAAATCTCACTTAGATTAATCCTCACCTGATATCTAAGCACATTCTTGACATTAATTTCTGTGACCTACCTAACAAAACGTTTTGTTTATTTTTCTCAACACTGTCTTCTAATATAGGAAAAGTACATGAATTAAGAACTATTGTTAGGTCATAGTTGGAAGGAGCAATTTTATATTCCTCACATAGGTTCTTTATTTGACATTTATTAGCTAAATGAATTTTTTGCCAGTCCTGGGGCTTGAACTCAGGGCCAGGGAACTCTTCCTGAGATTTATCTTTTTTCTTTTTTTTGGTTGAGGCTAGCACTCTACCACTTGAGGCATAGCACCACTTCTTTTTCTGTTTACGTGGTACTGAGCAATTGAACCCAGGGTTTCATGCATGATAAGCAATCACTGTACCATCAAGCCACATTACCAGAGCCCTAAATGACTTTCTTAAGATGACATTAATTTTTCATTACATTACTATGTATTATAATTTAGCTAAGTGGTAGAAAAGGAAGTGGAAAGCAATACTAAGACCAGTTAGGCTGACATTCCTATCACATCACTAGAGAAGTACAGTATTAAGACCTTCAGGACTCATAGGGCTATTGCATGTGACATTATTATTTTACATTGTTACATAATATTTTACATTATTATGTAAAAAACCATTAATATTCATCTCTGACATCCATAACTTTCTGCTTACACTTTCAAGTTCAAGAGCCAAAAATCTAAGTCTTTTTATTGATTGGGTGTGTTTCCTAGGAAGGAAGAAAGAGGATGTGGAAGGTAATGTTGGAATAATACGCATATTGGCTCCCAGTCCACATTTTTTGCATATTTAAAAAGTGCTACTGATGAACTCCCACATCTACTTGACTATACTGTCTGCACAAGATGCAGATAAATGAAGACATTTATTCTGGTGGATAGTCATATATATTAACAAAATCCAGTTCTGGAAAAAAAAAGTTACTACTATAAAGTATTGTCTATAAAATGGTTTCATGTCCTAGCAGAACAAAATGCAGTATTGAAATGATTACTCCAGCTTTCTTTGAGATTTTATGCTGTCTCAACATCAAGATGCTCTCGAATTCCAGTAATATACAAGAATAAGACATGATTTCAAGATCTCAGTAGTTTTAGAAACAAAGGTACATAATAGCTTCCTTCCTGCAGAGACAGGTGATGGCATGTATGACTGATTGTATTGTAGTTATCTTCTTTTTCCTCTTCGTCTCATGTTGCATATCTTGGCATATTAGTCTGTCCTGCATCAGCTTCCTGTAGGTGAGATTTACCTCTACTCTGCAATGTCAAGATGGGTCATTTGACTTACTTCAGCTTACAAAAATTAACCAGAAGCGGTGAAACGTTATTTCTAGGGGAAGATTTCTATTTCCTTGTCTGTGTCTAAGAGCTAACTTCTTTTCCCTTAGCTATAAAAATACCATATTTTCGGAGGGAATCTTCTTTCAACTTATATACTGGAAGAATATAGCATGTGAAATTAAGGCAAAACTCAAACACAGCAGGAATTAAGCTAATATTAGAATATGATATTAAGTTATTAGTTTCTTACTATTCTTGTATACCTTTATGATAGTTGACTACAGTACATCAGAATTTAAGAAATACTGAACAAGTAATAAACAAATAGATAACATTTCTTGTTTGATGCTATTACATTTTTAATAAATTAGCATTCTCCATGTGATCACTTGTGGGGTTAACTTTTTCTATAAATGTGTTTAATCACTCTAGAGCATTATATCTAATATCCACAACCATTATCCATATCTTTTGATTGAGATGAGGAAGAACAAAATATCTAGATTTCTCACGTCTCTTTTAATCTTCTCTTTTGTCTAGTGAGAATTCTCATCCTTTCTCCAAATTTTCCTATTAATAAAGGAAGAATGAGACATTGTGGATATCAAGCAAAAGGCTTCAAAGCCAGAATTTTATTCTTTCAGAAATAGAGGAAGTAAATCAGAGTGACTCAAAGAAGAAGAAAAACATGATTTTTTTTCCCTTTCTGGCTTCAACAATAGAGTCTGAACACAACTCTAAATGTTTAATACCATTGACTTTTGCTAATTTTTTTTAAAATTATAGTGTTTTAAAATAAATAACAATTTTAAAAATTAACAAATTTAAAACATGTAGTATTTGTTGTTTGCTTTTGGGAGGCATGAAATGACTGCATTAACATCGTGTGAGTAGATAGGCTAAATTTTATCTGAACCTAAACAAAATGAAAAAATATATGATGTTAAGATAAATAGCTTTTAGGTACATTTTCAACATTACATACACACAGGAACATCTTTTTTCTTCTTTTCCTCTACACACTTCAATAAGCAATTCATGTAATTCAAATAGCTGTGTTTCTTTCAGAAATAGATTAGACACAAAAAAAGTTAGAAGAAGAGAACGAGGATTGGTGGTGCATTCTTTAAAAATAGCAGTCAAATAACTATTAACCATAATTCCAAAATAATAACAATCAAATTCTCTTGAAAAGAGAAGATTGTAAGCAGAATATACAAAAAAGTGATACTGTCAAAACTGCTTCCGGAGCTATTCTCTGATATTTAAGATTTCTAGTACATGGCAATGTTTTAATCAGGATTAAATGCTTTCAGGAACTAAATTTTTTCTAGTTATATTTCTTTGAAGAAATATGTTGTTCAAAATTAATGATAGGATAACAGGTTATAGTCGAAAGAATGCTTACACACTCATTGTGGTAGGCAGTAAAATACCTTCCCAAAATATCTATAGTCCTGAAATATCTAATCCATCAAATGTAGATTTACATTTTATAAAGTTTGTAAAATAATCACTTTTCATTACCTAAGGAATACAAATTTGAAAAAATATCAGATGGGGAAAGAATACTCAAAAGTGCCAGCTGTAGTTAGAGAGGGACATCTTTAGTTAAGAACCATCAGTAAGATGTACAGATGCTACATTAGAAGATAAAGGAAAAGACAACAATCCAGATTCTGAAGTTTCTGGAAAGCAGAACAGGAAGTAAATGCCTTTTCCACTAGAATCATCTGAAAAATATTTTAGCTCTCTAGGTGGCTCAATTTTAATCTAGTGAGACTTCTTTTAGATTTCTGTCCTTTAGAACTGTAAAATGAAAATACGAATTATTCAAGCCAATTAACTTGTAGAAATATTTTACAGCAGATTTGGTTTAGTAAGCAAAATCAACTACAGACTTTTCCTGATGCAACTACAAGTATACCCCATGTCCTAGTTTCCGAGAATAAGAAAAACTTGCCACCAGATTTGTACACATGTATGATCTATATACTACTAAGGGTCTTGCATTAATGACGCCTTGAAATTCTAAATAATATTTAAATAAGAAGTTCCCTATCTGCATTTTCACATTTGGGGATCATTAAGTACCAATGTTATGTAGAAGGCTAGGGTAAGAATATAGAAATGAAATCTGTCTTCTAATATTATAGAGATGATTAATGTCAATTTGATTTACAGTTTGTAAAGTAATAAAAATAAGGTAAAACGGAAACAGTAAGTCAATTTTCTATCTTTCCTAACTTTCCAACAGAAATTAGAGAATCCAGGAAAGATACAACAATCCCAGGATGCTATAGGATGTTGTAGGATCTCTTGATGGTGAAAAAGAAGTTAACAAAAATGGGTCCCCTGGAACAATGTGAAACGAAATCTAAACCTACAGATTGTGATACAGCTAGAAAATAGTTTCCACTATGCTAAGTCTTTGATATTTTAGGTTTATTTACACAGCAACTTTCCTCTCTTAAGATATGACCCTTTATGAATACTCAAGTGTTTGCAGCTTATAACACAGCAACAAATAATGCTTCTAATTTAAAAAAAAAAAGCATGATACTAAGAGTAACCAAGGCTACTTGCATTGCTATAGCTGATAAAGAAGAATAGTCTTGGGGAATAGTCAAACAATCTTGAAATATTTCTTACCTTTCCTCTTCTTCGACACGAGAAGTCCTAGTCTAGATATGTAAAATATTAATAAAGGATTTTTATATTTCTTATTTTTCACCCTAACCATTATTTTATAGACAAATGTTTACTGCTTTGGCTTAGGTGTTTTCTTGCCTTTGGGTTTTGTTCTCTATTATTTTGGTAACTACATAGAAAAACAAGATAAATCCATTTTGCTTATTTTGGATTGTTCAAAGTCAAGTTGTCTTCAGTTTTCTGTTCCTTTCTTCACTGCTAATTAAAGTGTAATTATTGCTCTTTAAATGATAACAAAAATGTGATACTTTAACATATATTCTCACTGAAACTGGTGGTTACAGGCGTGTCTGCAATTGTTTTATAATAGTTTTCAAATATTTCCTTGGCCATTTTCATTATTGCCTTTTTTTCTGTCTTCTAATCAGGAACACAAGTTTACACAAAATATCTTACTAAGGAATAGGATTTTAGGCAGAAAAAAATAGATGTATAATTAAAGGTTTTCATCTCTTAAGAGACTGAAAAGCTCAGAAGATATTTTGTTATAACGGGTACAGTTAAGATGACTTGAATATTTTGTTTCTTAAACTGAGTGAAATGCATGTACAATGTTACACTTGTTCCAAAAAATGATTATGGTTTATTCTTTTCTGCTTCAATGAGATGAAACCTCTGACAAGGTTTGAGGGCATATTTATTTTAAGGTAGAAGGATTAATGATAGAAAGCGAAGGGAAATTCCTAAATCAGCACTGCTTATCATGTATCAGTTAATTATACTTATCAGTTAATTATACATATAAGTATATAAACACACAAGTATGATTTGATTGAAAAATGTGAGATTTACACAATTGATTCAATGACTACTAATGTCAGAAAACAATTCTTTACATTTATATAAACTATTATATCTAGTAAGGATTTAAACATTTTTATAACATATATTTTAACATTTATGCCAAAATATTTGTTTATTTGTAACTGTTTATTTTTAGTTTTTGTCGATCATGAAGCTTGAAATATTGACCTGGACGATGTCCGTCAGGTCTTCAGCTCAAGACTAGTGCTCTACCACTTGGGCCACAGGCAATTTTCTGGTCGGTCATTGGAGATAAGAATCTCACGGACTTTCCTGCCTAGGCTGGATTTGAAATGAAGTATGGAGTGGTAATCCTATTCATTTATATGTTGTTTAATGATCAAGCTAAATCATATCTGTTAATTTCTGTATGTAACATTTCTTTATAGTGAGGATGCTCAAAAGCTTATCTTCTGGTTATTATGAAATATATATTCTTAACTATAATCAATTTGCTTCTTTTTGTATAAAATTAATATATTTACTTTTAGTTATGGAAATCTGCTAATTAAAGTTATATAAAACATGAATTGTAAAGTGAAAGAAATTCATAGTTCTATTCCTTGTTTAAAGAAAATAATTATGCATTTTTTCAATTATATATTTTTAGAATGTGTAATATTCATTGATTTAACTTAAAATTGATAACAATTACATTATATCAAGTAGATTCAAACTTGTATTTGAAAATTGCACACTTAACACAAATATGCTTCCACTTTCTTCTAACACATAATTAAAATAACAGTATAGGATAGTTTGGTGTTAGCTGTTCATGTGTAGAATCATAGAAACTCAGGAAGCTAAGACCTGAATATTTTAGTTCAATACCAGTCCAAACAGACAAAAATGTGAAAACTTATCTCCAGTTATGTAGCAGGAAGCAGAAGGTGAGGATGTGGCTCAAGGAATAGAGTGTTACCAGCCATGAGCAAAAAGTACAATAGAGACCATTAAACATTGAGTTCAAGCCCTAAAAATGGCATATACACAAAAGACAACAACAAAAAATTAGTATGCACATCAATAATAAGGACAAAATAGTAGAAATGTTCATAAGAAATATTGTGTAAACATCTGGAAGTCAGAAATCATTTGACAGAATTTTGAGTCATGAGAGGTAAAAGTCACAGTATAATTTGAACAATCTCATTGAAGTCATTTGTGTTAAAACCTGGCTACTGGGTAACATGTGAAAGAGCAGACTGGATTACCTGACATAGCAGACATTGCCTGTAACTATACACCATCCCGCTCTGCAAAAATCTAAAATCGTGCTTGTTAATTTAAATAGAATCTCATGCTAGAGACTTTTTGGTCCATACAGACTGGAGTCCTTATTTTGAGGCTTCAGAGCAGTGCTTTTATTATAACCACTCCTGTTTTACTCCCCTTCCCTGGTGGAGCTATACCTTACTTAACTGGCACCAAGCCACTCCCTAGAATTGGGCAAGAGCATATGCTGATGCTCTTCCAACTTCTCTCTGTGGCTCTCGATAGCCAGACTTTTGTACCTAAGATGGGTTACTTTGCTGTCCAGGTGGTCTCAAACTTGAGATAAACATGTAACGGATATGTCAACCTGAGTTAGTTTCAAACTATGGTCTTCAGATCTGAGCCACTATGCTCAGCCTAGTATTTCCAGTAAGTTACTTAATCTTTCTGACTCTCGTTCTTCCTGTGTGGAAAGTGAAAAGAATTATGTTGTGGACCTTAGAATGCAGTGTGAGTTAAGACTGGGTGCAAGAAGTGTTAAGTGTTCAGGATGTGTGGATAGAGTCTGACACTTTTATAAAACTACTGGTACTTATATTGAAATGAATTCCAGGAATTCCAACACTAGGGATTTTTTTGTTCTCATTTATCTTTTTATGGGCATTGAAGGAGCCACAGAAATTCAAGGAGAACAGAGAAACAAATGCAGCAGTTCCACTCTGTAGAGATTATATTCACAATGAGCTATACCTCTTGTGGACAGGGACAGAAGGGAAAATCAGAGAGAGAGCAAAGTGACGAGATTGTCAAACAAGAAGTGAACTCATTAGCGACTTATAAAATGGTGATCTATATGTACATTACCTTAACAAAAAACATTTGAAAAATCCAGGTTGATGATTCTTTCCTCCAGTTTTTGTAGAGGCCCTTAAGACTCAGGCCCACCTCGAGTTTTTGAAGGTCAAATATATTATAATTAATGTAGAGCCAGAATCTCTTAAGAAATATTATAAAAAGTATTTCATTCTTAGTACCTTTTTCTCTTTGAATGGTGATTCTATATGTTGTTGTCAGAGCAAAATTTTTACTTTTTTTTTTACTACTTGTCAGGTGTTGAATCCTCTTAAAGCTTTGTGACAAAGGTCTGCTATATCTTGGCACCCTGCCCCTAACTAAAATGGTAATTAACCTTTGAAATTAATGTACTTGAGTATGAGTTTTATTTATTGATTTAACTTGTCGGTGGTGATGAACTCTGGGCCTGGTTGCCATCCCTCAGCTCTTCAGCTCAAGACTAGTGCTCTACCACTGGAGCCACAGTACCACTTCCAACTTTTTCTGCTTAGGTGGTGCTGAGGAATCAAACCCAGGGTCTTGTGCATTCAAGAGCCCCTGTGAGTGGTATGTTTGTGCATGGGTCTATCAAGCAAATCTATTGACCAAATGTATTCATTTGCCACTAGACATATTCAAAATTATGAATTACCTGCTATTTAATGAATAAAACTATTATCATTGATACTAGGAAGTGTTTGTCTCCCTATACTAAAAACATAGAGGAGGGTATTTTAAACTAAAAATACATAAGAAATTTTAAGATCTTGTTGCTAACAAATGTGTCCAGGTGATATTACATTAAACAGAAAATTCAAAATGGTTTTTCTTCATGAATACAGAGGTCAAAGGACTTATAATACTTATTTCAAGATACAAATGAAAGGGGAAAATCAGTCAGGAAGTAAAATTAATATTGAATGTTAATAGTTAAAGAGGAAAAGGAGATCCTAGATGGCAAACTAAAGACAAAGCAATATGCTATATGCTCAATATTAAATAAGAAGTTTTATTTGAAAAATTGAGCTGGAATGTGCACATCAGGTAAAAGCAAGAAATCAGAGCCTACCACCAACAAAGAAACACCATAATGCATATCTCAGAAAAAGGAAAAAAGTTCCTGTCCTTGATTTCAATGATATATATAACCCCTAAACACACACGTGTGCGCGCACGCACACACACACACACACACACACACACACACACACACAATACACACACACACACACACACGAATGTATGCAACAGCTCAACCTACTCACATCCATTCAACAGGAATCAAAGATATTCCTATAATATTTGAAACTTTAAGTTTCTAGTTTT